>NW_027472828.1:0-241992 GCF_030347505.1 Rhynchophorus ferrugineus
CAATTTGGCAACCGGCAATGTAATTAGCATGCCGAATATTACTTGGAGAGTGAATTGGAACGAAATCGCCAATAGATAAGACCATTTTACAATTTGGGCCCAAGTTAGAAGCAGAGCCTAATGTGTAAATTATCGATAGTCCATATCTCGGAAACTATAAGAGATAATGCAATTTGGCAACCGGCAATGTAATTAGCATGCCGAATATTACTTGGAAAGTGAATTGGAACGAAATCGCCAATAGATAAGACCATTTTACAATTTGGGCCCAAGTTAGAAGCAGAGCCTAAGGTGTAAATTATCGATAGTCCATATCTCGGAAACTATAAGAGATAATGCAATTTGGCAACCGGCAATGTAATTAGCATGCCGAATATTACTTGGAATGTGAATTGGAACGAAATCGCCAATAGATAAGACCATTTTACAATTTGGGCCCAAGTTAGAAGCAGAGCCTAAGGTGTAAATTATCGATAGTCCATATCTCGGAAACTATAAGAGATAATGCAATTTGGCAACTGGCAATGTAATTAGCATGCCGAAATATTACTTGGAATGTGAATTGGAACGAAATCGCCAATAGATAAGACCATTTTACAATTTGGGCGAAGTTAGAAGCAGAGCCTAAGGTGTAAATTATCGATAGTCCATATCTCGGAAACTATAAGAGATAATGCAATTTGGCAACCGGCAATGTAATTAGCATGCCGAATACTACTTAGAATGTGAATTGGAACGAAATCGCCAATAGATAAGACCATTTTACAATTTGGGCCCAAGTTAAAGATGAACTAGTGTAAATATCGTAGTCAATATCACGAATACTATAGTGATTCATTTGCAGTGTGGATTAACATGGTAGTGTAGATTGAGAATTTGTATTGGGAATGGTGATTACGAATCGCCATTAGATATAGACGATTGTACAATATGGGCCCAAGTTAGAAGCAGTCCTAAGGTGTAAATTATCGATAGTCCATATCTCGGAAACTATAAGAGATAATGCAATTTGACAACCGGCAATGTAATTAGCATGCCGAATATTACTTGGAATGTGAATTGGAACGAAATCGCCAATAGATAAGACCATTTTACAATTTGGGCCCAAGTTAGAAGCAGAGCCTAAGGTGTAAATTATCGATAGTCCATATCTCGGAAACTATAGGAGATAATGCAATTTGGCAACCGGCAATGTAATTAGCATGCCGAATAGTACTTGGAATGTGAATTGGAACGAAATCGGCAATAGATAAGACCATTTTACAATTTGGGCCCAAGTAAGAAGCAGAGCCTAAGGTGTAAATTAACGATAGTCCATATCTCGGAAACTATAAGAGATAATGCAATTTGGCAACCGGCAATGTAATTAGCATGCCGAATATTACTTGGAATGTGAATTGGAACGAAATCGCCAATAGATAGGACCATTTTACAATTTGGGCCCAAGTTAGAAGCAGAGCCTAAGATGTAAATTATCGATAGTCCATATCTCGGAAACTATAAGAGATAATGCAATTTGGCAACCGGCAATGTAATTAGCATGCCGAATATTACTTGGAATGTGAATTGGAACGAAATCGCCAATAGATAAGACCATTTTACAATTTGGGCCCAAGTTAGAAGCAGAGCCTAAGGTGTAAATTATCGATAGTCCATATCTCGGAAACTATAAGAGATAATTCAATTTGGCAACCGGCAATGTAATTAGCATGCCGGATATTACTTGGAATGTGAATTGGAACGAAATCGCCAATAGATAAGACGATTTTACAATTTGGGCGAAGTTAGAAGCAGAGCCTAAGGTGTAAATTATCGATAGTCCATATCTCGGAAACTATAAGAGATAATGCAATTTGGCAACCGGCAATGTAATTAGCATGCCGAATACTACTTAGAATGTGAATTGGAACGAAATCGCCAATAGATAAGACCATTTTACAATTTGGGCCCAAGTTAGAAGCAGAGCCTAAGGTGTAAATTATCGATAGTCCATATCTCGGAAACTATAAGAGATAATGCAATTTGGCAACCGGCAATGTAATTAGCATGCCGAATATTACTTGGAATGTGAATTGGAACGAAATCGCCAATAGATAAGACCATTTTACAATTTGGGCCCAAGTTAGAAGCAGAGCCTAAGGTGTAAATTATCGATAGTCCATATCTCGGAAACTATCAGAGATAATGCAATTTGGCAACCGGCAATGTAATTAGCATGCCGAATATTACTTGGAATGTGAATTGGAACGAAATCGCCAATAGATAAGACCATTTTACAATTTGGGCGAAGTTAGAAGCAGAGCCTAAGGTGTAAATTATCGATAGTCCATATCTCGGAAACTATAAGAGATAATGCAATTTGGCAACCGGCAATGTAATTAGCATGCCGAATACTACTTAGAATGTGAATTGGAACGAAATCGCCAATAGATAAGACCATTTTACAATTTGGGCCCAAGTTAGAAGCAGAGCCTAAGGTGTAAATTATCGATAGTCCATATCTCGGAAACTATAAGAGATAATGCAATTTGGCAACCGGCAATGTAATTAGCATGCCGAATATTACTTGGAATGTGAATTGGAACGAAATCGCCAATAGATAAGACGATTTTACAATTTGGGCCCAAGTTAGAAGCAGAGCCTAAGGTGTAAATTATCGATAGTCCATATCTCGGAAACTATAAGAGATAATGCAATTTGACAACCGGCAATGTAATTAGCATGCCGAATATTACTTGGAATGTGAATTGGAACGAAATCGCCAATAGATAAGACCATTTTACAATTTGGGCCCAAGTTAGAAGCAGAGCCTAAGGTGTAAATTATCGATAGTCCATATCTCGGAAACTATAGGAGATAATGCAATTTGGCAACCGGCAATGTAATTAGCATGCCGAATAGTACTTGGAATGTGAATTGGAACGAAATCGGCAATAGATAAGACCATTTTACAATTTGGGCCCAAGTAAGAAGCAGAGCCTAAGGTGTAAATTAACGATAGTCCATATCTCGGAAACTATAAGAGATAATGCAATTTGGCAACCGGCAATGTAATTAGCATGCCGAATATTACTTGGAATGTGAATTGGAACGAAATCGCCAATAGATAGGACCATTTTACAATTTGGGCCCAAGTTAGAAGCAGAGCCTAAGATGTAAATTATCGATAGTCCATATCTCGGAAACTATAAGAGATAATGCAATTTGGCAACCGGCAATGTAATTAGCATGCCGAATATTACTTGGAATGTGAATTGGAACGAAATCGCCAATAGATAAGACCATTTTACAATTTGGGCCCAAGTTAGAAGCAGAGCCTAAGGTGTAAATTATCGATAGTCCATATCTCGGAAACTATCAGAGATAATGCAATTTGGCAACCGGCAATGTAATTAGCATGCCGAATATTACTTGGAATGTGAATTGGAACGAAATCGCCAATAGGTAAGACCATTTTACAATTTGGGCCCAAGTTAGAAGCAGAGCATAAGGTGTAAATTATCGATAGTCCATATCTCGGAAACTATAAGAGATAATTCAATTTGGCAACCGGCAATGTAATTAGCATGCCGGATATTACTTGGAATGTGAATTGGAACGAAATCGCCAATAGATAAGACCATTTTACAATTTGGGCCCAAGCTAGAAGCAGAGCCTAAGGTGTAAATTATCGATAGTCCATATCTAGGAAACTATAAGAGATAATGCAATTTGGCAACCGGCAATGTAATTAGCATGCCGAATATTACTTGGAATGTGAATTGGAACGAAATCGCCAATAGATAAGACGATTTTACAATTTGGGCCCAAGTTAGAAGCAGAGCCTAAGGTGTAAATTATCGATAGTCCATATCTCGGAAACTATAAGAGATAATGCAATTTGGCAACCGGCAATGTAATTAGCATGCCGAATATTACTTGGAATGTGAATTGGAACGAAATCGGCAATAGATAAGACCATTTTACAATTTGGGCCCAAGTTAGAAGCAGAGCCTAAGGTGTAAATTATCGATAGTCCATATCTCGGAAACTATGAGAGATAATGCAATTTGGCAACCGGCAATGTAATTAGCATGCCGAATATTACTTGGAATGTGAATTGGAACGAAATCGCCAATAGATAAGACCATTCTACAATTTGGGCCCAAGTTAGAAGCAGAGCCTAAAGTGTAAATTATCGATAGTCCATATCTCGGAAACAATAAGAGATAATGCAATTTGGCAACCGGCAATGTAATTAGCATGCCGAATATTACTTGGAGAGTGAATTGGAACGAAATCGCCAATAGATAAGACCATTTTACAATTTGGGCCCAAGTTAGAAGCAGAGCCTAAGGTGTAAATTATCGATAGTCCATATCTCGGAAACTATAAGAGATAATGCAATTTGGCAACCGGCAATGTAATTAGCATGCCGAATATTACTTGGAAAGTGAATTGGAACGAAATCGCCAATAGATAAGACCATTTTACAATTTGGGCCCAAGTTAGAAGCAGAGCCTAAGGTGTAAATTATCGACAGTCCATATCTCGGAAGCTATAAGAGATAATGCAATTTGGCAACCGGCAATGCAATTAGCATGCCGAATATTACTTGGAATGTGAATTGGAACGAAATCGCCAATAGATAAGACCATTTTACAATTTGAGCCCAAGTTAGAAGCAGAGCCTAAGGTGTAAATTATCGATAGTCCATATCTCGGAAACTATAAGAGATAATGCAATTTGGCAACCGGCAATGTAATTAGCATGCCGAATATTACTTGGAGAGTGAATTGGAACGAAATCGCCAATAGATAAGACCATTTTACAATTTGGGCCCAAGTTAGAAGCAGAGCCTGAGGTGTAAATTATCGATAGTCCATATCTCGGAAACTATAAGAGATAATGCAATTTGGCAACCGGCAATGTAATTTGCATGCCGAATATTACTTGGAGAGTGAATTGGAACGAAATCGCCAATAGATAAGACCATTTTACAATTTGGGCCCAAGTTAGAAGCAGAGCCTAAGGTGTAAATTATCGATAGTCCATATCTCGGAAACTATAAGAGATAATGCAATTTGGCAACCGGCAATGTAATTAGCATGCCGAATATTACTTGGAATGTGAATTGGAACGAAATCGCCAATAGATAAGACCATTTTACAATTTGGGCCCAAGTTAGAAGCAGAGCCTAAGGTGTAAATAATCCATAGTCCATATCTCGGAAACTATAAGAGATAATGCAATTTGGCAACTGGCAATGTAATTAGCATGCCGAATATTACTTGGAATGTGAATTGGAACGAAATCGCCAATAGATAAGACCATTTTACAATTTGGGCCCAAGTTAGAAGCAGAGCCTAAGGTGTAAATTATCGATAGTCCATATCTCGGAAACTATAAGAGATAATGCAATTTGGCAACCGGCAATGTAATTAGCATGCCGAATATTACTTGGAATGTGAATTGGAACGAAATCGCCAATAGATAAGACCATTTTACAATTTGGGCCCAAGTTAGAAGCAGAGCATAAGGTGTAAATTATCGATAGTCCATATCTCGGAAACTATAAGAGATAATGCAATTTGGCAAGCGGCAATGTAATTAGCATGCCGAATATTACTTGGAATGTGAATTGGAACGAAATCGCCAATAGATAAGACCATTTTACAATTTGGGCCCAAGTTAGAAGCAGAGCCTAAGATGTAAATAATCGATAGTCGATATCTCGGAAACTATAAGAGATAATGCAATTTGGCAACCGGCAATGTAATTAGCATGCCGAATATTACTTGGAATGTGAATTGGAACGAAATCGCCAATAGATAAGACCATTTTACAATTTGGGCCCAAGTTAGAAGCAGAGCCTAAGGTGTAAATTATCGATAGTCCATATCTCGGAAACTATAAGAGATAATGCAATTTGGCAACCGGCAATGTAATTAGCATGCCGAATATTACTTGGAATGTAAATTGGAACGAAATCGCCAATAGGTAAGATAATTTTACAATTTGGGCCCAAGTTAGAAGCAGAGCCTAAGGTGTAAATTATCGATAGTCCATATCTCGGAAACTATAAGAGATAATGCAATTTGGCAACCGGCAATGTAATTAGCATGATGAATATTACTTGGAATGTGAATTGGAACGAAATCGCCAATAGATAAGACCATTTTACAATTTGGGCCCAAGTTAGAAGCAGAGCCTAAGGTGTAAATTATCGATAGTCCATATCTCGGAAACTAAAAGAGATAATGCAATTTGGCAACCGGCAATGTAATTAGCATGCCGAATATTACTTGGAATGTGAATTGGAACGAAATCGCCAATAGATAAGACCATTATACAATTTGGGCCCAAGTTAGAAGCAGACCCTAAGGTGTAAATTATCGATAGTCCATATCTCGGAAACTATAAGAGATAATGCAGTTTCGCAACCGGCAATGTAATTAGCATGCCGAATATTACTTGGAATGTGAATTGGGACGAAATCGCCAATAGATAAGACCATTTTACAATTTGGGCCCAAGTTAGAAGCAGAGCCTAAGGTGTAAATTATCGATAGTCCATATCTCGGAAACTATAAGAGATAATGCTATTTGGCAACCGGCAATGTAATTAGCATGCCGAATATTACTTGAAATGTGAATTGGAACGAAATCGCCAATAGATAAGACCATTTTACAATTTGGGCCCAAGTTAGAAGCAGAGCCTAAGGTGTAAATTATCGATAGTCCATATCTCGGAAACTATAAGAGATAATGCAATTTGGCAACCGGCAATGTAATTAGCATGCCGAATACCACTTGGAATGTGAATTGGAACGAAATCGCCAATAGATAAGACCATTTTACAATTTGGGCCCAAGTTAGAAGCAGAGCCTAAGGTGTAAATTATCGATAGTCCATATCTCGGAAACTATAAGAGATAATTCAATTTGGCAACCGGCAATGTAATTAGCATGCCGAATATTACTTGGAATGTGAATTGGAACGAAATCGCCAATAGATAAGACCATTTTACAATTTGGGCCCAAGTTAGAAGCAGAGCCTAAGGTGTAAATTATCGATAGTCCATATCTCGGAAACTATAAGAGATAATGCAATTTGGCAACCGGCAATGTAATTAGCATGCCGAATATTACTTGGAATGTGAATTGGAACGAAATCGCCAATAGATAAGACGATTTTACAATTTGGGCCCAAGTTAGAAGCAGAGCCTAAGGTGTAAATTATCGATAGTCCATATCTCGGAAACTATAAGAGATAATGCAATTTGGCAACCGGCAATGTAATTAGCATGCCGAATATTACTTGGAATGTGAATTGGAACGAAATCGCCAATAGATAAGACCATTTTACAATTTGGGCCCAAGTTAGAAGCAGAGCCTAAGGTGTAAATTATCGATAGTCCATATCTCGGAAACTATAAGAGATAATGCAATTTGGCAACCGGCAATGTAATTAGCATGCCGAATATTACTTGGAATGTGAATTGAAATGAAATCGCCAATAGATAAGACCATTTTACAATTTGGGCCCAAGTTAGAAGCAGAGCCTAAGGTGTAAATTATCGATAGTCCATATCTCGGAAACTATAAGAGATAATGCAATTTGGCAACCGGCAATGTAATTAGCATGCCGAATATTACTTGGAATGTGAATTGGAACGAAATCGGCAATAGATAAGACCATTTTACAATTTGGGCCCAAGTTAGAAGCAGAGCCTAAGGTGTAAATTATCCATAGTCCATATCTCGGAAACTATAAGAGATAATGCAATTTGGCAACCGGCAATGTAATTAGCATGCCGAATATTACTTGGAATGTGAATTGGAACGAAATCGCCAATAGATAAGACCATTTTACAATTTGGGCCCAAGTTAGAAGCAGAGCCTAAGGTGTAAATTATCGATAGTCCATATCTCGGAAACTATAAGAGATAATGCAACTTGGCCACCGGCAATGTAATTAGCATGCCGAATATTACTTGGAATGTGAATTGGAACGAAATCGCCAATAAATAAGACGATTTTACAATTTGGGCATAAGTTAGAAGTAGAGCCTAAGGTGTAAATTATCGATAGTCCATATCTCGGAAACTATAAGAGATAATGCAATTTGGCAACCGGCAATTTAATTAACATGCCGAATATTACTTGGAATGTGAATTGGAACGAAATCGCCAATAGATAAGACCATTTTACAATTTGGGCCCAAGTTAGAAGCAGAGCCTAAGGTGTAAATTATCGATAGTCCATATCTCGGAAACTATAAGATTTAATGCAATTTGGCAACCGGCAATGTAATTAGCATGCCGAATATTACTTGGAATGTGAATTGGAACGAAATCGCCAATAGATAAGACCATTTTACAATTTGGGCCCAAGTTAGAAGCAGAGCCTAAGGTGTAAATTATCGATAGTCCATATCTCTGAAACTATAAGAGATAATGCAATTTGGCAACCGGCAATGTAATCAGCATGCCGAGTATTACTTGGAATGTGAATTGGAACGAAATCGCCAATAGATAAGGCCATTTTACAATTTGGGCCCAAGTTAGAAGCAGAGCCTAAGGTGTAAATTATCGATAGTCCATATCTCGGAAACTATAAAAGATAATGCAATTTGGTAACCGGCAATGTAATTAGCATGCCGAATATTACTTGGAATGTGAATTGGAACGAAATCGCCAATAGATAAGACCATTTTACAATTTGGGCCCAAGTTAGAAGCAGAGCCTAAGGTGTAAATTATCGATAGTCCATATCTCGGAAACTATAAGAGATAATGCAATTTGGCAACCGGCAATGTAATTAGCATGCCGAATATTACTCGGATTGTGAGTTGGAACGAAATCGCCAATAGATAAGACGATTTTACAATTTGGGCCCAAGTTAGAAGCAGAGCCTAAGGTGTAAATTATCGATAGTCCATATCTCGGAAACTATAAGAGATAATGCAATTTGGCAACCGGCAATGTAATTAGCATGCCGAATATTACTTGGAATGTGAATTGGAACGAAATCGCCAATAGATAAAACCATTTTACGATTTGGGCCCAAGTTAGAAGCAGAGCCTAAAGTGTAAATTATCGATAGTCCATATCTCGAAAACTATAAGAGATAATGCAATTTGGCAACCGGCAATGTAATTAGCATGCCGAATATTACTTGGAATGTGAATTGGAACGAAATGGCCAATAGATAAGACCATTTTACAATTTGGGCCCAAGTTAGAAGCAGAGCCTAAGATGTAAATAATCGATAGTCCATATCTCGGAAACTATAAGAGATAATGCAATTTGGCAACCGGCAATGTAATTAGCATGCCGAATATTACTTGGAATGTGAATTGGAACGAAATCGCCAATAGATAAGACCATTTTACAATTGGGGCCCAAGTTAGAAGCAGAGCCTAAAGTGTAAATTATCGATAGTCCATATCTCGGAAACTATAAGAGATAATGCAATTTGGCAACCGGCAATGTAATTAGCATGCCGAATATTACTTGGAATGTGAATTGGAACGAAATCGCCAATAGGTAAGACCATTTTACAATTTGGGCCCAAGTTAGAAGCAGAGCCTAAGGTGTAAATTATCGATAGTCCATATCTCGGAAACTATAAGAGATAATTCAATTTGGCAACCGG
This sequence comes from Rhynchophorus ferrugineus, assembly GCF_030347505.1. NCBI lineage: Eukaryota > Metazoa > Arthropoda > Insecta > Coleoptera > Curculionidae > Rhynchophorus > Rhynchophorus ferrugineus. Next base: position 9,638 of record NW_027472828.1, read on the forward strand.
CAATGTAATTAGCATGCCGGATATTACTTGGAGTGTGAATTGGAACGAAATCGCCAATAGATAAGACCATTTTACAATTTGGGCCCAAGTTAGAAGCAGAGCCTAAGGTGTAAATTATCGATAGTCCATATCTCGGAAACTATAAGAGATAATGCAATTTGGCAACCGGCAATGTAATTAGCATGCCGAATATTACTTGGAATGTGAATTGGAACGAAATCGCCAATAGATAAGGCGATTTTACAATTTGGGCCCAAGTTAGAAGCAGAGCCTAAGGGGTAAATTATCGATAGTCCATATCTCGGAAACTACAAGAGATAATGCAATTTGGCAACCGGCAATGTAATTAGCATGCCGAATATTACTTGGAATGTGAATTGGAACGAAATCGCCAATAGATAAGACCATTTTACAATTTGGGCCCAAGTTAGAAGCAGAGCCTAAGGTGTAAATTATCGATAGTCCATATCTCGGAAACTATAAGAGATAATGCAATTTGGCAACCGGCAATGTAATTGCATGCCGAATATTACTTGGAATGTGAATTGGAATGAAATCGCCAATAGATAAGACCATTTTACAATTTGGGCCCAAGTTAGAAGCAGAGCCTAAGGTGTAAATTATCGATAGTCCATATCTCGGAAACTATAAGAGATAATGCAATTTAGCAACCGGCAATGTAATTAGCATGCCGAATATTACTTGGAATGTGAATTGGAACGAAATCGCCAATAGATAAGACCATTTTACAATTTGGGCCCAAGTTAGAAGCAGAGCCTAAGGTGTAAATTATCGATAGTCCATATCTCGGAAACTATAAGAGAGAATGCAATTTGGCAACCGGCAATGTAATTAGCATGCCGAATATTACTTGGAATGTGAATTGGAACGAAATCGCCAATAGGTAAGACCATTTTACAATTTGGGCCCAAGTTAGAAGCAGAGCCTAAGGTGTAAATTATCGATAGTCCATATCTCGGAAACTATAAGAGATAATGCAATTTGGCAACCGGCAATGTAATTAGCATGCCGAATATTACTTGGAATGTGAATTGGAACGAAATCGCCAATAGGTAAGACCATTTTACAATTTGGGCCCAAGTTAGAAGCAAAGCCTAAGGTGTAAATTATCGATAGTCCATATCTCGGAAACTATAAGAGATAATTCAATTTGGCCACCGGCAATGTAATTAGCATGCCGAATATTACTTGGAATGTGAATTGGAACGAAATCGCCAATAGATAAGACCATTTTACAATTTGGGCCCAAGTTAGAAGCAGAGCCTAAGGTGTAAATTATCGATAGTCCATATCTCGGAAACTATAAGAGATAATGCAATTTGGCAACCGGCAATGTAATTAACATGCCGAATATTACTTGGAATGTGAATTGGAACGAAATCGCCAATAGATAAGGCCATTTTACAATTTGGGCCCAAGTTAGAAGCAGAGCCTAAGGTGTAAATTATCGATAGTCCATATCTCGGAAACTATAAGAGATAATGCAATTTGGCAACCGGCAATGTAATTAGCATGATGAATATTACTTGGAATGTGAATTGGAACGAAATCGCCAATAGATAAGGCCATTTTACAATTTGGGCCCAAGTTAGAAGCAGAGCCTAAGGTGTAAATTATCGATAGTCCATATCTCGGAAACTAAAAGAGATAATGCAATTTGGCAACCGGCAATGTAATTAGCATGCCGAATATTACTTGGAATGTGAATTGGAACGAAATCGCCAATAGATAAGACCATTTTACAATTTGGGCCCAAGTTAGAAGCAGAGCATAAGGTGTAAATTATCGATAGTCCATATCTCGGAAACTATAAGAGATAATGCAGTTTCGCAACCGGCAATGTAATTAGCATGCCGAATATTACTTGGAATGTGAATTGGGACGAAATCGCCAATAGATAAGACCATTTTACAATTTGGGCCCAAGTTAGAAGCAGAGCCTAAGGTGTAAATTATCGATAGTCCATATCTCGGAAACTATAGGAGATAATGCAATTTGGCAACCGGCAATGTAATTAGCATGCCGAATATTACTTGGAATGTGAATTGGAACGAAATCGCCAATAGGTAAGACCATTTTACAATTTGGGCCCAAGTTAGAAGCAGAGCCTAAGGTGTAAATTATCGATAGTCCATATCTCGGAAACTATAAGAGATAATGCAATTTGGCAACCGGCAATGTAATTAGCATGCCGAATATTACTTGGAATGTGAATTGGAACTAAATCGCCAATAGGTAAGACCATTTTACAATTTGGGCCCAAGTTAGAAGCAGAGCCTAAGGTGTAAATTATCGATAGTCCATATCTCGGAAACTATAAGAGATAATTCAATTTGGCCACCGGCAATGTAATTAGCATGCCGAATATTACTTGGAATGTGAATTGGAACGAAATCGCCAATAGATAAGACCATTTTACAATTTGGGCCCAAGTTAGAAGCATAGCCTAAGGTGTAAATTATCGATAGTCCATATCTCGGAAACTATAAGAGATAATGCAATTTGGCAACCGGCAATGTAATTAGCATGCCGAATATTACTTGGAATGTGAATTGGAACGAAATCGCCAATAGATAAGGCCATTTTACAATTTGGGCCCAAGTTAGAAGCAGAGCCTAAGGTGTAAATTATCGATAGTCCATATCTCGGAAACTATAAGAGATAATGCAATTTGGCAACCGGCAATGTAATTAGCATGATGAATATTACTTGGAATGTGAATTGGAACGAAATCGCCAATAGATAAGACCATTTTACAATTTGGGCCCAAGTTAGAAGCAGAGCCTAAGTTGTAAATTATCGATAGTCCATATCTCGGAAACTAAAAGAGATAATGCAATTTGGCAACCGGCAATGTAATTAGCATGCCGAATATTACTTGGAATGTGAATTGGAACGAAATCGCCAATAGATAAGACCATTTTACAATTTGGGCCCAAGTTAGAAGCAGAGAATAAGGTGTAAATTATCGATAGTCCATATCTCGGAAACTATAAGAGATAATGCAGTTTCGCAACCGGCAATGTAATTAGCATGCCGAATATTACTTGGAATGTGAATTGGGACGAAATCGCCAATAGATAAGACCATTTTACAATTTGGGCCCAAGTTAGAAGCAGAGCCTAAGGTGTAAATTATCGATAGTCCATATCTCGGAAACTATAAGAGATAATGCTATTTGGCAACCGGCAATGTAATTAGCATGCCGAATATTACTTGGAATGTGAATTGGAACGAAATCGCCAATAGATAAGACCATTTTACAATTTGGGCCCAAGTTAGAAGCAGAGCCTAAGGTGTAAATTATCGATAGTCCATATCTCGGAAACTATAAGAGATAATGCAATTTGGCAACCGGCAATGTAATTAGCATGCCGAATACCACTTGGAATGTGAATTGGAACGAAATCGCCAATAGATAAGACCATTTTACAATTTGGGCCCAAGTTAGAAGCAGAGCCTAAGGTGTAAATTATCGATAGTCCATATCTCGGAAACTATAAGAGATAATTCAATTTGGCAACCGGCAATGTAATTAGCATGCCGAATATTACTTGGAATGTGAATTGGAACGAAATCGCCAATAGATAAGACCATTTTACAATTTGGGCCCAAGTTAGAAGCAGAGCCTAAGGTGTAAATTATCGATAGTCCATATCTCGGAAACTATAAGAGATAATGCAATTTGGCAACCGGCAATGTAATTAGCATGCCGAATATTACTTGGAATGTGAATTGGAACGAAATCGCCAATAGATAAGACGATTTTACAATTTGGGCCCAAGTTAGAAGCAGAGCCTAAGGTGTAAATTATCGATAGTCCATATCTCGGAAACTATAAGAGATAATGCAATTTGGCAACCGGCAATGTAATTAGCATGCCGAATATTACTTGGAATGTGAATTGGAACGAAATCGCCAATAGATAAGACCATTTTACAATTTGGGCCCAAGTTAGAAGCAGAGCCTAAGGTGTAAATTATCGATAGTCCATATCTCGGAAACTATAAGAGATAATGCAATTTGGCAACCGGCAATGTAATTAGCATGCCGAATATTACTTGGAATGTGAATTGGAACGAAATCGGCAATAGATAAGACCATATTACAGTTTGGGCCCAAGTTAGAAGCAGAGAATAAGGTGTAAATTATCGATAGTCCATATCTCGGAAACTATAAGGGATAATGCAATTTGGCAACCGGCAATGTAATTAGCATGCCGAATATTACTTGGAATGTGAATTGGAACGAAATCGCCGATAGATAAGACCATTTTACAATTTGGGCCCAAGTTAGAAGCAGAGCCTAAGATGTAAATTATCGATAGTCCATATCTTGGAAACTATAAGAGATAATGCAATTTAGCAACCGGCAATGTAATTAGCATGCCGAATATTACTTGGAATGTGAATTGGAACGAAATCGCCAATAGATAAGACCATTTTACAATTTGGGCCCAAGTTAGAAGCAGAGCCTAAGGTGTAAATTATCGATAGTCCATATCTCGGAAACTATAAGAGATAATGCAATTTGGCAACCGGCAATGTAATTAGCATGCCGAATATTACTTGGAATGTGAATTGGAACGAAATCGCCAATAGGTAAGACCATTTTACAATTTGGGCCCAAGTTAGAAGCAGAGCCTAAGGTGTAAATTATCGATAGTCCATATCTCGGAAACTATAAGAGATAATGCAATTTGGCAACCGGCAATGTAATTAGCATGCCGAATATTTCTTGGAATGTGAATTGGAACGAAATCGCCAATAGGTAAGACCATTTTACAATTTGGGCCCAAGTTAGAAGCAGAGCCTAAGGTGTAAATTATCGATAGTCCATATCTCGGAAACTATAAGAGATAATTCAATTTGGCCACCGGCAATGTAATTAGCATGCCGAATATTACTTGGAATGTGAATTGGAACGAAATCGCCAATAGATAAGACCATTTTACAATTTGGGCCCAAGTTAGAAGCAGAGCCTAAGGTGTAAATTATCGATAGTCCATATCTCGGAAACTATAAGAGATAATGCAATTTGGCAACCGGCAATGTAATTAGCATGCCGAATATTACTTGGAATGTGAATTGGAACGAAATCGCCAATAGATAAGGCCATTTTACAATTTGGGCCCAAGTTAGAAGCAGAGCCTAAGATGTAAATTATCGATAGTCCATATCTTGGAAACTATAAGAGATAATGCAATTTAGCAACCGGCAATGTAATTAGCATGCCGAATATTACTTGGAATGTGAATTGGAACGAAATCGCCAATAGATAAGACCATTTTACAATTTGGGCCCAAGTTAGAAGCAGAGCCTAAGGTGTAAATTATCGATAGTCCATATCTCGGAAACTATAAGAGATAATGCAATTTGGCAACCGGCAATGTAATTAGCATGCCGAATATTACTTGGAATGTGAATTGGAACGAAATCGCCAATAGGTAAGACCATTTTACAATTTGGGCCCAAGTTAGAAGCAGAGCCTAAGGTGTAAATTATCGATAGTCCATATCTCGGAAACTATAAGAGATAATGCAATTTGGCAACCGGCAATGTAATTAGCATGCCGAATATTTCTTGGAATGTGAATTGGAACGAAATCGCCAATAGGTAAGACCATTTTACAATTTGGGCCCAAGTTAGAAGCAGAGCCTAAGGTGTAAATTATCGATAGTCCATATCTCGGAAACTATAAGAGATAATTCAATTTGGCCACCGGCAATGTAATTAGCATGCCGAATATTACTTGGAATGTGAATTGGAACGAAATCGCCAATAGATAAGACCATTTTACAATTTGGGCCCAAGTTAGAAGCAGAGCCTAAGGTGTAAATTATCGATAGTCCATATCTCGGAAACTATAAGAGATAATGCAATTTGGCAACCGGCAATGTAATTAGCATGCCGAATATTACTTGGAATGTGAATTGGAACGAAATCGCCAATAGATAAGGCCATTTTACAATTTGGGCCCAAGTTAGAAGCAGAGCCTAACTTGTAAATTATCGATAGTCCATATCTCGGAAACTATAAGAGATAATGCAATTTGGCAACCGGCAATGTAATTAGCATGATGAATATTACTTGGAATGTGAATTGGAACGAAATCGCAAATAGATAAGACCATTTTACAATTTGGGCCCAAGTTAGAAGCAGAGCCTAAGGTGTAAATTATCGATAGTCCATATCTCGGAAACTATAAGAGATAATGCAATTTGGCAACCGGCAATGTAATTAGCATGCCGAATACCACTTGGAATGTGAATTGGAACGAAATCGCCAATAGATAAGACCATTTTACAATTTGGGCCCAAGTTAGAAGCAGAGCCTAAGGTGTAAATTATCGATAGTCCATATCTCGGAAACTATAAGAGATAATTCAATTTGGCAACCGGCAATGTAATTAGCATGCCGAATATTACTTGGAATGTGAATTGGAACGAAATCGCCAATAGATAAGACCATTTTACAATTTGGGCCCAAGTTAGAAGCAGAACCTAAGGTGTAAATTATCGATAGTCCATATCTCGGAAACTATAAGAGATAATGCAATTTGGCAACCGGCAATGTAATTAGCATGCCGAATACTACTTATAATGTGAATTGGAACGAAATCGCCAATAGATAAGACCATTTTACAGTTTGGGCCCAAGTTAGAAGCAGAGCCTAAGGTTAAAAATAATCGATAGTCCATATCTCGGAAACTATAAGAGATAATGCAATTTGGGAACCGGCAATGTAATTAGCATGCCGAATATTACTTGGAATGTGAATTGGAACGAAATCGCCAATAGATAAGACCATTTTACAATTTGGGCCCAAGTTAGAAGCAGAGCCTAAGGTGTAAATTATCGATAGTCCATATCTCGGAAACTATAGGAGATAATTCAATTTGGCATCCGGCAATGTAATTAGCATGCCGAATATTACTTGGAATGTGAATTGGAACGAAATCGCCAATAGATAAGACCATTTTACAATTTGGGCCCAAGTTAGAAGCAGAGCCTAAGGTGTAAATTATCGATAGTCCATATCTCTGAAACTATAAGAGATAATGCAATTTGGCAACCGGCAATGTAATCAGCATGCCGAGTATTACTTGGAATGTGAATTGGAACGAAATCGCCAATAGATAAGGCCATTTTACAATTTGGGCCCAAGTTAGAAGCAGAGCCTAAGGTGTAAATTATCGATAGTCCATATCTCGGAAACTATAAAAGATAATGCAATTTGGTAACCGGCAATGTAATTAGCATGCCGAATATTACTTGGAATGTGAATTGGAACGAAATCGCCAATAGATAAGACCATTTTACAATTTGGGCCCAAGTTAGAAGCAGAGCCTAAGGTGTAAATTATCCATAGTCCATATCTCGGAAACTATAAGAGATAATGCAATTTGGCAACCGGCAATGTAATTAGCATGCCGAATATTACTCGGAATGTGAATTGGAACGAAATCGCCAATAGATAAGACGATTTTACAATTTGGGCCCAAGTTAGAAGCAGAGCCTAAGGTGTAAATTATCGATAGTCCATATCTCGGAAACTATAAGAGATAATGCAATTTGGCAACCGGCAATGTAATTAGCATGCCGAATATTACTTGGAATGTGAATTGGAACGAAATCGCCAATAGATAAAACCATTTTACGATTTGGGCCCAAGTTAGAAGCAGAGCCTAAAGTGTAAATTATCGATAGTCCATATCTCGAAAACTATAAGAGATAATGCAATTTGGCAACCGGCAATGTAATTAGCATGCCGAATACTACTTGGAATGTGAATTGGAACGAAATCGCCAATAGATAAGACCATTTTACAATTTGGGCCCAAGTTAGAAGCAGAGCCTAAGATGTAAATAATCGATAGTCCATATCTCGGAAACTATAAGAGATAATGCAATTTGGCAACCGGCAATGTAATTAGCATGCCGAATATTACTTGGAATGTGAATTGGAACGAAATCGCCAATAGATAAGACCATTTTACAATTTGGGCCCAAGTTAGAAGCAGAGCCTAAGGTGTAAATTATCGATAGTCCATATCTCGGAAACTATAAGAGATAATGCAATTTGGCAACCGGCAATGTAATTAGCATGCCGAATATTACTTGGAATGTGAATTGGAACGAAATCGCCAATAGGTAAGACCATTTTACAATTTGGGCCCAAGTTAGAAGCAGAGCCTAAGGTGTAAATTATCGATAGTCCATATCTCGGAAACTATAAGAGATAATTCAATTTGGCAACCGGCAATGTAATTAGCATGCCGGATATTACTTGGAATGTGAATTGGAACGAAATCGCCAATAGATAAGACCATTTTACAATTTGGGCCCAAGTTAGAAGCAGAGCCTAAGGTGTAAATTATCGATAGTCCATAACTCGGAAACTATAAGAGATAATGCAATTTGGCAACCGGAAATGTAATTAGCATGCCGAATATTACTTGGAATGTGAATTGGAACGAAATCGCCAATAGATAAGGCGATTTTACAATTTGGGCCCAAGTTAGAAGCAGAGCCTAAGGGGTAAATTATCGATAGTCCATATCTCGGAAACTACAAGAGATAATGCAATTTGGCAACCGGCAATGTAATTAGCATGCCGAATATTACTTGGAATGTGAATTGGAACGAAATCGCCAATAGATAAGACCATTTTACAATTTGGGCCCAAGTTAGAAGCAGAGCCTAAGGTGTAAATTATCGATAGTCCATATCTCGGAAACTATAAGAGATAATGCAATTTGGCAACCGGCAATGTAATTGCATGCCGAATATTACTTGGAATGTGAATTGGAATGAAATCGCCAATAGATAAGACCATTTTACAATTTGGGCCCAAGTTAGAAGCAGAGCCTAAGGTGTAAATTATCGATAGTCCATATCTCGGAAACTATAAGAGATAATGCAATTTGGCAACCGGCAATTTAATTAACATGCCGAATATTACTTGGAATGTGAATTGGAACGAAATCGCCAATAGATAAGACCATTTTACAATTTGGGCGCAAGTTAGAAGCAGAGCCTAAGGTGTAAATTATCGATAGTCCATATCTCTGAAACTATAAGAGATAATGCAATTTGGCAACCGGCAATGTAATCAGCATGCCGAGTATTACTTGGAATGTGAATTGGAACGAAATCGCCAATAGATAAGGCCATTTTACAATTTGGGCCCAAGTTAGAAGCAGAGCCTAAGGTGTAAATTATCGATAGTCCATATCTCGGAAACTATAAGAGATAATGCAATTTGGCAACCGGCAATGTAATTAGCATGCCGAATATTACTTGGAATGTGAATTGGAACGAAATCGCCAATAGATAAGACCATTTTACAATTTGGGCCCAAGCTATAAGCAGAGCCTAAGGTGTAAATTATTCATAGTCCATATCTCGGAAACTATAAGAGATAATGCAATTTGGCAACTGGCAATGTAATTAGCATGCCGAATATTACTTGGAATATGATTTGGAACGAAATCGCCAATATATAAGACCATTTTACAATTTGGGCCCAAGTTAGAAGCAGAGCCTAAGGTGTAAATTATCGATAGTCCATATCTCGGAAACTATAAGAGATAATGCAATTTGGTAACTGGCAATGTAATTAGCATGCCGAATATTACTTGGAATGTGAATTGGAACGAAATCGCCAATAGATAAGACCATTTTACAATTTGGGCCCAAGTTAGAAGCAGAGCCTAAGGTGTAAATTATCGATAGTCCATATCTCGGAAACTATAAGAGATAATGCAATTTGGCAACCGGCAATGTAATTAGCTTGCCGAATACTACTTGGAATGTGAATTGGAACGAAATCGCCAATAGATAAGGCCATTTTACAATTTGGGCCCAAGTTAGAAGCAGAGCCTAAGGTGTAAATTATCGATAGTCCATATCTCGGAAACTATAAGAGATAATTCAATTTGGCAACCGGCAATGTAATTAGCATGCCGAATATTACTTGGAATGTGAATTGGAACGAAATCGCCAATAGATAAGACCATTTTACAATTTGGGCCCAAGTTAGAAGCAGAACCTAAGGTGTAAATTATCGATAGTCCATATCTCGGAAACTATAAGAGATAATGCAATTTGGCAACCGGCAATGTAATTAGCATGCCGAATATTACTAGGAATGTGAATTGGAACGAAATCGCCAATAGATAAGACGATTTTACAATTTGGGTCCAAGTTAGAAGCAGAGCCTAAGGTGTAAATTATCGATAGTCCATATCTCGGAAACTATAAGAGATAATGCAATTTGGCAACCGGCAATGTAATTAGCATGCCGAATATTACTTGGAATGTGAATTGGAACGAAATCGCCAATAGATAAGACCATTTTACAATTTGGGCCCAAGTTAGAAGCAGAGCCTAAGGTGTAAATTATCGATAGTCCATATCTCGGAAACTATAAGAGATAATGCAATTTGGCAACCGGCAATGTAATTAGCATGCCGAATATTACTTGGAATGTGAATTGGAACGAAATCGCCAATAGATAAGACCATTTTACAATTTGGGCCCAAGTTAGAAGCAGACCCTAAGATGTAAATAATCGATAGTCCATATCTCGGAAACTATAAGAGATAATGCAATTTGGCAACCGGCAATGTAATTAGCATGCCGAATATTACTTGGAATGTGAATTGGAACGAAATCGCCAATAGATAAGACCATTTTACAATTTGGGCCCAAGTTAGAAGCAGAGCCTAAGGTGTAAATTATCGATAGTCCATATCTCGGAAACTATAAGAGACAATGCAATTTGGCAACCGGCAATGTAATTAGCATGCCGAATATTACTTGGAATGTGAATTGGAACGAAATCGCCAATAGGTAAGACCATTTTACAATTTGGGCCCAAGTTAGAAGCAGAGCCTAAGGTGTAAATTATCGATAGTCCATATCTCGGAAACTATAAGAGATAATTCAATTTGGCAACCGGCAATGTAATTAGCATGCCGGATATTACTTGGAATGTGAATTGGAACGAAATCGCCAATAGATGAGACCATTTTACAAATTGGGCCAAGTTATAAGCAGAGCCTAAGGTGTAAATTATCGATAGTCCATATCTCGGAAACTATAAGAGATAATGCAATTTGGCAACCGGCAATGTAATTAGCATGCCGAATATTACTTGGAATGTGAATTGGAACGAAATCGCCAATAGATAAGGCCATTTTACAATTTGGGCCCAAGTTAGAAGCAGAGCCTAAGGTGTAAATTATCGATAGTCCATACCTCGGAAACTATAAGAGATAATGCAATTTGGCAACCGGCAATGTAATTAGCATGCCGAATATTACTTGGAATGTGAATTGGAACGAAATCGCCAATAGATAAGACCATTTTACAATTTGGGCCCAAGTTAGAAGCAGAGCCTAAGGTGTAAATTATCGATAGTCCATATCTCGGAAACTAAAAGAGATAATGCAATTTGGCAACCGGCAATGTAATTAGCATGCCGAATATTACTTGGAATGTGAATTGGAACGAAATCGCCAATAGATAAGACCATTTTACAATTTGGGCCCAAGTTAGAAGCAGAGCCTAAGGTATAAATTATCGATAGTCCATATCTCGGAAACTATAAGAGATAATGCAATTTCGCAACCGGCAATGTAATTAGCATGCCGAATATTACTTGGAATGTGAATTGGGACGAAATCGCCAATAGATAAGACCATTTTACAATTTGGGCTCAAGTTAGAAGCAGAGCCTAAGGTGTAAATTATCGATAGTCCATATCTCGGAAACTATAAGAGATAATGCAATTTGGCAACCGGCAATGTAATTAGCATGCCGAATATTACTTGGAATGTGAATTGGAACGAAATCGCCAATAGATAAGACCATTTTACAATTTGGGCCCAAGTTAGAAGCAGAGCCTAAGGTGTAAATTATCGATAGTCCATATCTCGGAAACTATAAGAGACAATGCAATTTGGCAACCGGCAATGTAATTAGCATGCCGAATACTACTTATAATGTGAATTGGAACGAAATCGCCAATAGATAAGACCATTTTACAGTTTGCTCCCAAGTTAGAAGCAGAGCCTAAGGTTAAAAATAATCGATAGTCCATATCTCGGAAACTATAAGAGATAATGCAATTTGGGAACCGGCAATGTAATTAGCATGCCGAATATTACTTGGAATGTGAATTGGAACGAAATCGCCAATAGATAAGACCATTTTACAATTTGGGCCCAAGTTAGAAGCAGAGCCTAAGGTGTAAATTATCGATAGTCCATATCTCGGAAACTATAAGAGATAATGCAACTTGGGCACCGGCAATGTAATTAGCATGCCGAATATTACTTGGAATGTGAATTGGAACGAAATCGCCAATAGGTAAGACCATTTTACAATTTGGGCCCAAGTTAGAAGCAGAGCCTAAGGTGTAAATTATCGATAGTCCATATATCGGAAACTATAGGAGATAATTCAATTTGGCAACCGGCAATGTAATTAGCATGCCGAATATTACTTGGAATGTGAATTGGAACGAAATCGCCAATAGATAAGACCATTTTACAATTTGGGCCCAAGTTAGAAGCAGAGCCTAAGGTGTAAATTATCGATAGTCCATATCTCGGAAACTATAAGAGATAATGCAATTTGGCAACCGGCAATATAATTAGCATGCCGAATATTACTTGGAATGTGAATTGGAACGAAATCGCCAATAGATAAGACGATTTTACAATTTGGGCCCAAGTTAGAAGCAGAGCCTAAGGTGTAAATTATCGATAGTCCATATCTCGGAAACTATAAGAGATAATGCAATTTGGCAACCGGCAATTTAATTAACATGCCGAATATTACTTGGAATGTGAATTGGAACGAAATCGCCAATAGATAAGACCATTTTACAATTTGGGCCCAAGTTAGAAGCAGAGCCTAAGGTGTAAATTATCCATAGTCCATATCTCGGAAACTATAAGAGATAATGCAATTTGGCAACTGGCAATGTAATTAGCATGCCGAATATTACTTGGAATGTGAATTGGAACGAAATCGCCAATAGATAAGACCATTTTACAATTTGGGCCCAAGTTAGAAGCAGAGCCTAAGGTGTAAATTATCGATAGTCCATATCTCGGAAACTATAAGAGATAATGCAATTTGGCAACCGGCAATGTAATTAGCATGCCGAATACTACTTGGAATGTGAATTGGAACGAAATCGCCAATAGATAAGACCATTTTACAATTTGGGCCCAAGTTAGAAGCAGAGCCTAAGGTGTAAATTATCGATAGTCCATATCTCGGAAACTATAAGAGATAATGCAATTTGGCAACCGGCAATGTAATTAGCATGCCGAATATTACTTGGAATGTGAATTGGAACGAAATCGCCAATAGATAAGACCATTTTACAATTTGGGCCCAAGTTAGAAGCAGAGCCTAAGGTATAAATTATCGATAGTCCATATCTCGGAAACTATAAGAGATAATGCAATTTGGCAACCGGCAATGTAATTAGCATGCCGAATATTACTTGGAATGTGAATTGGAACGAAATCGCCAATAGATAAGACCATTTTACAATTTGGGCCCAAGTTAGAAGCAGAGCCTAAGGTGTAAATTATCGATAGTCCATATCTCGGAAACTATAAGAGATAATGCAATTTGGCAACCGGCAATGTAATTAGCATGCCGAATATTACTTGGAATGTGAATTGGAACGAAATCGGCAATAGATAAGACCATTTTACAATTTGGGCCCGAGTTAGAAGCAGAGCCTAAGGTGTAAATTATCCATAGTCCATATCTCGGAAACTATAAAAGATAATGCAATTTAGCAACTGGCAATGAAATTAGCATGCCGAATATTACTTGGAATGTGAATTGGAACGAAATCGCCAATAGATAAGACCATTTTACAATTTGGGCCCAAGTTAGAAGCAGAGCCTAAGGTGTAAATTATCGATAGTCCATATCTCGGAAACTATAAGAGATAATGCAATTTGGCAAACGGCAATGTAATTAGCATGCCGAATACTACTTGGAATGTGAATTGGAACGAAATCGCCAATAGATAAGACCATTTTACAGTTTGTGCCCAAGTTAGAAGCAGAGCCTAAGGTTAAAAATAATCGATAGTCCATATCTCGGAAACTATAAGAGATAATGCAATTTGGGAACCGGCAATGTAATTAGCATGCCGAATATTACTTGGAATGTGAATTGGAACGAAATCGCTAATAGATAAGACCATTTTACAATTTGGGCCCAAGTTAGAAGCAGAGCCTAAAGTGTAAATTATCGATAGTCCATATCTCGGAAACTATAAGAGATAATGCAACTTGGCCACCGGCAATGTAATTAGCATGCCGTATATTACTTGGAATGTGAGTTGGAACGAAATCGCCAATAGAGAAGACCATTTTACAATTTGGGCCCAAGTTAGAAGCAGAGCCTAAGGTGTAAATTATCGATAGTCCATATCTCGGAAACTATAAGAGATAATGCAATTTGGCAACCGGCAATGTAATTAGCATGCCGAATATTACTTGGAATGTGAATTGGAACGAAATCGCCAATAGATAAAACCATTTTACAATTTGGGCCCAAGTTAGAAGCAGAGCCTAAGGTGTAAATTATCGATAGTCCATATCTCGGAAACTATAAGAGATAATGCAATTTGGCAACCGGCAATTTAATTAACATGCCGAATATTACTTGGAATGTGAATTGGAACGAAATCGCCAATAGATAAGACCATTTTACAATTTGGGCCCAAGTTAGAAGCAGAGCCTAAGGTGTAAATTATCGATAGTCCATATCTCGGAAACTATAAGAGATAATGCAATTTGGCAACCGGCAATGTAATTAGCATGCCGAATATTACTTGGAATGTGAATTGGAACGAAATCGCCAATAGATAAGACCATTTTACAATTTGGGCCCAAGTTAGAAGCAGAGCCTAAGGTGTAAATTATCGATAGTCCATATCTCAGAAACTATAAGAGATAATGCAATTTGGCAACCGGCAATGTAATTAGCATGCCGAATATTACTTGGAATGTGAATTGGAACGAAATCGCCAATAGATAAGACCATTTTACAATTTGGGCCCAAGTTAGAAGCAGAGCCTAAGGTGTAAATTATCGATAGTCCATATCTCGGAAACTATAAGAGATAATGCAATTTGGCAACCGGCAATGTAATTAGCATGCCGAATATTACTTGGAATGTGAATTGGAACGAAATCGGCAATAGATAAGACCATTTTACAATTTGGGCCCGAGTTAGAAGCAGAGCCTAAGGTGTAAATTATCCATAGTCCATATCTCGGAAACTATAAAAGATAATGCAATTTAGCAACTGGCAATGAAATTAGCATGCCGAATATTACTTGGAATGTGAATTGGAACGAAATCGCCAATAGATAAGACCATTTTACAATTTGGGTCCAAGTTAGAAGCAGAGCCTAAGGTGTAAATTATCGATAGTCCATATCTCGGAAACTATAAGAGATAATGCAATTTGGCAACCGGCAATGTAATTAGCATGCCGAATACTACTTGGAATGTGAATTGGAACGAAATCGCCAATAGATAAGACCATTTTACAGTTTGGGCCCAAGTTAGAAGCAGAGCCTAAGGTTAAAAATAATCGATAGTCCATATCTCGGAAACTATAAGAGATAATGCAATTTGGGAACCGGCAATGTAATTAGCATGCCGAATATTACTTGGAATGTGAATTGGAACGAAATCGCTAATAGATAAGACCATTTTACAATTTGGGCCCAAGTTAGAAGCAGAGCCTAAGGTGTAAATTATCGATAGTCCATATCTCGGAAACTATAAGAGATAATGCAACTTGGCCACTGGCAATGTAATTAGCATGCCGAATATTACTTGGAATGTGAATTGGAACGAAATCGCCAATAGAGAAGACCATTTTACAATTTGGGCCCAAGTTAGAAGCAGAGCCTAAGGTGTAAATTATCGATAGTCCATATCTCGGAAACTATAAGAGATAATGCAATTTGGCAACCGGCAATGTAATTAGCATGCCGAATATTACTTGGAATGTGAATTGGAACGAAATCGGCAATAGATAAAACCATTTTACAATTTGGGCCCAAGTTAGAAGCAGAGCCTAAGGTGTAAATTATCGATAGTCCATATCTCGGAAACTATAAGAGATAATGCAATTTGGCAACCGGCAATGTAATTAGCATGCCGAATATTACTTGGAATGTGAATTGGAACGAAATCGCCAATAGGTAAGACCATTTTACAATTTGGGCCCAAGTTAGTAGCAGAGCCTAAGGTGTAAATTATCGATAGTCCATATCTCGGAAACTATAAGAGATAATTCAATTTGGCCACCGGCAATGTAATTAGCATGCCGAATATTACTTGGAATGTGAATTGGAACGAAATCGCCAATAGATAAGGCCATTTTACAATTTGGGCCCAAGTTAGAAGCAGAGCCTAAGGTGTAAATTATCGATAGTCCATATCTCGGAAACTATAAGAGATAATGCAATTTGGCAACCGGCAATGTAATTAGCATGCCGAATACTACTTGGAATGTGAATTGGAACGAAATCGCCAATAGATAAGGCCATTTTACAATTTGGGCCCAAGTTAGAAGCAGAGCCTAAGGGGTAAATTATCGATAGTCCATATCTCGGAAACTATAAGAGATAATTCAATTTGGCAACCGGCAATGTAATTAGCATGCCGAATATTACTTGGAATGTGAATTGGAACGAAATCGCCAATAGATAAGACCATTTTACAATTTGGGCCCAAGTTAGAAGCAGAACCTAAGGTGTAAATTATCGATAGTCCATATCTCGGAAACTATAAGAGATAATGCAATTTGGCAACCGGCAATGTAATTAGCATGCCGAATATTACTAGGAATGTGAATTGGAACGAAATCGCCAATAGATAAGACGATTTTACAATTTGGGTCCAAGTTAGAAGCAGAGCCTAAGGTGTAAATTATCGATAGTCCATATCTCGGAAACTATAAGAGATAATGCAATTTGGCAACCGGCAATGTAATTAGCATGCCGAATATTACTTGGAATGTGAATTGGAACGAAATCGCCAATAGATAAGACCATTTTACAATTTGGGCCCAAGTTAGAAGCAGAGCCTAAGGTGTAAATTATCGATAGTCCATATCTCGGAAACTATAAGAGATAATGCAATTTGGCAACCGGCAATGTAATTAGCATGCCGAATACTACTTGGAATGTGAATTGGAACGAAATCGCCAATAGATAAGGCCATTTTACAATTTGGGCCCAAGTTAGAAGCAGAGCCTAAGGGGTAAATTATCGATAGTCCATATCTCGGAAACTATAAGAGATAATTCAATTTGGCAACCGGCAATGTAATTAGCATGCCGAATATTACTTGGAATGTGAATTGGAACGAAATCGCCAATAGATAAGACCATTTTACAATTTGGGCCCAAGTTAGAAGCAGAACCTAAGGTGTAAATTATCGATAGTCCATATCTCGGAAACTATAAGAGATAATGCAATTTGGCAACCGGCAATGTAATTAGCATGCCGAATATTACTTGGAATGTGAATTGGAACGAAATCGCCAATAGATAAGACCATTTTACAATTTGGGCCCAAGTTAGAAGCAGAGCCTAAGGTGTAAATTATCGATAGTCCATATCTCGGAAACTATAAGAGATAATGCAATTTGGCAACCGGCAATGTAATTAGCATGCCGAATATTACTTGGAATGTGAATTGGAACGAAATCGCCAATAGATAAGACCATTTTACAATTTGGGCCCAAGTTAGAAGCAGACCCTAAGATGTAAATAATCGATAGTCCATATCTCGGAAACTATAAGAGATAATGCAATTTGGCAACCGGCAATGTAATTAGCATGCCGAATATTACTTGGAATGTGAATTGGAACGAAATCGCCAATAGATAAGACCATTTTACAATTTGGGCCCAAGTTAGAAGCAGAGCCTAAGGTGTAAATTATCGATAGTCCATATCTCGGAAACTATAAGAGACAATGCAATTTGGCAACCGGCAATGTAATTAGCATGCCGAATATTACTTGGAATGTGAATTGGAACGAAATCGCCAATAGGTAAGACCATTTTACAATTTGGGCCCAAGTTAGAAGCAGAGCCTAAGGTGTAAATTATCGATAGTCCATATCTCGGAAACTATAAGAGATAATTCAATTTGGCAACCGGCAATGTAATTAGCATGCCGGATATTACTTGGAATGTGAATTGGAACGAAATCGCCAATAGATGAGACCATTTTACAAATTGGGCCAAGTTATAAGCAGAGCCTAAGGTGTAAATTATCGATAGTCCATATCTCGGAAACTATAAGAGATAATGCAATTTGGCAACCGGCAATGTAATTAGCATGCCGAATATTACTTGGAATGTGAATTGGAACGAAATCGCCAATAGATAAGGCCATTTTACAATTTGGGCCCAAGTTAGAAGCAGAGCCTAAGGTGTAAATTATCGATAGTCCATACCTCGGAAACTATAAGAGATAATGCAATTTGGCAACCGGCAATGTAATTAGCATGCCGAATATTACTTGGAATGTGAATTGGAACGAAATCGCCAATAGATAAGACCATTTTACAATTTGGGCCCAAGTTAGAAGCAGAGCCTAAGGTGTAAATTATCGATAGTCCATATCTCGGAAACTAAAAGAGATAATGCAATTTGGCAACCGGCAATGTAATTAGCATGCCGAATATTACTTGGAATGTGAATTGGAACGAAATCGCCAATAGATAAGACCATTTTACAATTTGGGCCCAAGTTAGAAGCAGAGCCTAAGGTATAAATTATCGATAGTCCATATCTCGGAAACTATAAGAGATAATGCAATTTCGCAACCGGCAATGTAATTAGCATGCCGAATATTACTTGGAATGTGAATTGGGACGAAATCGCCAATAGATAAGACCATTTTACAATTTGGGCTCAAGTTAGAAGCAGAGCCTAAGGTGTAAATTATCGATAGTCCATATCTCGGAAACTATAAGAGATAATGCAATTTGGCAACCGGCAATGTAATTAGCATGCCGAATATTACTTGGAATGTGAATTGGAACGAAATCGCCAATAGATAAGACCATTTTACAATTTGGGCCCAAGTTAGAAGCAGAGCCTAAGGTGTAAATTATCGATAGTCCATATCTCGGAAACTATAAGAGACAATGCAATTTGGCAACCGGCAATGTAATTAGCATGCCGAATACTACTTATAATGTGAATTGGAACGAAATCGCCAATAGATAAGACCATTTTACAGTTTGCTCCCAAGTTAGAAGCAGAGCCTAAGGTTAAAAATAATCGATAGTCCATATCTCGGAAACTATAAGAGATAATGCAATTTGGGAACCGGCAATGTAATTAGCATGCCGAATATTACTTGGAATGTGAATTGGAACGAAATCGCCAATAGATAAGACCATTTTACAATTTGGGCCCAAGTTAGAAGCAGAGCCTAAGGTGTAAATTATCGATAGTCCATATCTCGGAAACTATAAGAGATAATGCAACTTGGGCACCGGCAATGTAATTAGCATGCCGAATATTACTTGGAATGTGAATTGGAACGAAATCGCCAATAGGTAAGACCATTTTACAATTTGGGCCCAAGTTAGAAGCAGAGCCTAAGGTGTAAATTATCGATAGTCCATATATCGGAAACTATAGGAGATAATTCAATTTGGCAACCGGCAATGTAATTAGCATGCCGAATATTACTTGGAATGTGAATTGGAACGAAATCGCCAATAGATAAGACCATTTTACAATTTGGGCCCAAGTTAGAAGCAGAGCCTAAGGTGTAAATTATCGATAGTCCATATCTCGGAAACTATAAGAGATAATGCAATTTGGCAACCGGCAATATAATTAGCATGCCGAATATTACTTGGAATGTGAATTGGAACGAAATCGCCAATAGATAAGACGATTTTACAATTTGGGCCCAAGTTAGAAGCAGAGCCTAAGGTGTAAATAATCGATAGTCCATATCTCGGAAACTATAAGAGATAATGCAATTTGGCAACCGGCAATGTAATTAGCATGCCGAATATTACTTGGAATGTGAATTGGAACGAAATCGCCAATAGATAAGACCATTTTACAATTTGGGCCCAAGTTAGAAGCAGAGCCTAAGGTGTAAATTATCGATAGTCCATATCTCGGAAACTATAAGAGACAATGCAATTTGGCAACCGGCAATGTAATTAGCATGCCGAATATTACTTGGAATGTGAATTGGAACGAAATCGCCAATAGGTAAGACCATTTTACAATTTGGGCCCAAGTTAGAAGCAGAGCCTAAGGTGTAAATTATCGATAGTCCATATCTCGGAAACTATAAGAGATAATTCAATTTGGCAACCGGCAATGTAATTAGCATGCCGGATATTACTTGGAATGTGAATTGGAACGAAATCGCCAATAGATGAGACCATTTTACAAATTGGGCCAAGTTATAAGCAGAGCCTAAGGTGTAAATTATCGATAGTCCATATCTCGGAAACTATAAGAGATAATGCAATTTGGCAACCGGCAATGTAATTAGCATGCCGAATATTACTTGGAATGTGAATTGGAACGAAATCGCCAATAGATAAGGCCATTTTACAATTTGGGCCCAAGTTAGAAGCAGAGCCTAAGGTGTAAATTATCGATAGTCCATACCTCGGAAACTATAAGAGATAATGCAATTTGGCAACCGGCAATGTAATTAGCATGCCGAATATTACTTGGAATGTGAATTGGAACGAAATCGCCAATAGATAAGACCATTTTACAATTTGGGCCCAAGTTAGAAGCAGAGCCTAAGGTGTAAATTATCGATAGTCCATATCTCGGAAACTAAAAGAGATAATGCAATTTGGCAACCGGCAATGTAATTAGCATGCCGAATATTACTTGGAATGTGAATTGGAACGAAATCGCCAATAGATAAGACCATTTTACAATTTGGGCCCAAGTTAGAAGCAGAGCCTAAGGTATAAATTATCGATAGTCCATATCTCGGAAACTATAAGAGATAATGCAATTTCGCAACCGGCAATGTAATTAGCATGCCGAATATTACTTGGAATGTGAATTGGGACGAAATCGCCAATAGATAAGACCATTTTACAATTTGGGCTCAAGTTAGAAGCAGAGCCTAAGGTGTAAATTATCGATAGTCCATATCTTGGAAACTATAAGAGATAATGCAATTTGGCAACCGGCAATGTAATTAGCATGCCGAATATTACTTGGAATGTGAATTGGAACGAAATCGCCAATAGATAAGACCATTTTACAATTTGGGCCCAAGTTAGAAGCAGAGCCTAAGGTGTAAATTATCGATAGTCCATATCTCGGAAACTATAAGAGACAATGCAATTTGGCAACCGGCAATGTAATTAGCATGCCGAATACTACTTATAATGTGAATTGGAACGAAATCGCCAATAGATAAGACCATTTTACAGTTTGCTCCCAAGTTAGAAGCAGAGCCTAAGGTTAAAAATAATCGATAGTCCATATCTCGGAAACTATAAGAGATAATGCAATTTGGGAACCGGCAATGTAATTAGCATGCCGAATATTACTTGGAATGTGAATTGGAACGAAATCGCCAATAGATAAGACCATTTTACAATTTGGGCCCAAGTTAGAAGCAGAGCCTAAGGTGTAAATTATCGATAGTCCATATCTCGGAAACTATAAGAGATAATGCAACTTGGGCACCGGCAATGTAATTAGCATGCCGAATATTACTTGGAATGTGAATTGGAACGAAATCGCCAATAGGTAAGACCATTTTACAATTTGGGCCCAAGTTAGAAGCAGAGCCTAAGGTGTAAATTATCGATAGTCCATATATCGGAAACTATAGGAGATAATTCAATTTGGCAACCGGCAATGTAATTAGCATGCCGAATATTACTTGGAATGTGAATTGGAACGAAATCGCCAATAGATAAGACCATTTTACAATTTGGGCCCAAGTTAGAAGCAGAGCCTAAGGTGTAAATTATCGATAGTCCATATCTCGGAAACTATAAGAGATAATGCAATTTGGCAACCGGCAATATAATTAGCATGCCGAATATTACTTGGAATGTGAATTGGAACGAAATCGCCAATAGATAAGACGATTTTACAATTTGGGCCCAAGTTAGAAGCAGAGCCTAAGGTGTAAATTATCGATAGTCCATATCTCGGAAACTATAAGAGATAATGCAATTTGGCAACCGGCAATTTAATTAACATGCCGAATATTACTTGGAATGTGAATTGGAACGAAATCGCCAATAGATAAGACCATTTTACAATTTGGGCCCAAGTTAGAAGCAGAGCCTAAGGTGTAAATTATCCATAGTCCATATCTCGGAAACTATAAGAGATAATGCAATTTGGCAACTGGCAATGTAATTAGCATGCCGAATATTACTTGGAATGTGAATTGGAACGAAATCGCCAATAGATAAGACCATTTTACAATTTGGGCCCAAGTTAGAAGCAGAGCCTAAGGTGTAAATTATCGATAGTCCATATCTCGGAAACTATAAGAGATAATGCAATTTGGCAACCGGCAATGTAATTAGCATGCCGAATACTACTTGGAATGTGAATTGGAACGAAATCGCCAATAGATAAGACCATTTTACAATTTGGGCCCAAGTTAGAAGCAGAGCCTAAGGTGTAAATTATCGATAGTCCATATCTCGGAAACTATAAGAGATAATGCAATTTGGCAACCGGCAATGTAATTAGCATGCCGAATATTACTTGGAATGTGAATTGGAACGAAATCGCCAATAGATAAGACCATTTTACAATTTGGGCCCAAGTTAGAAGCAGAGCCTAAGGTATAAATTATCGATAGTCCATATCTCGGAAACTATAAGAGATAATGCAATTTGGCAACCGGCAATGTAATTAGCATGCCGAATATTACTTGGAATGTGAATTGGAACGAAATCGCCAATAGATAAGACCATTTTACAATTTGGGCCCAAGTTAGAAGCAGAGCCTAAGGTGTAAATTATCGATAGTCCATATCTCGGAAACTATAAGAGATAATGCAATTTGGCAACCGGCAATGTAATTAGCATGCCGAATATTACTTGGAATGTGAATTGGAACGAAATCGGCAATAGATAAGACCATTTTACAATTTGGGCCCGAGTTAGAAGCAGAGCCTAAGGTGTAAATTATCCATAGTCCATATCTCGGAAACTATAAAAGATAATGCAATTTAGCAACTGGCAATGAAATTAGCATGCCGAATATTACTTGGAATGTGAATTGGAACGAAATCGCCAATAGATAAGACCATTTTACAATTTGGGCCCAAGTTAGAAGCAGAGCCTAAGGTGTAAATTATCGATAGTCCATATCTCGGAAACTATAAGAGATAATGCAATTTGGCAAACGGCAATGTAATTAGCATGCCGAATACTACTTGGAATGTGAATTGGAACGAAATCGCCAATAGATAAGACCATTTTACAGTTTGTGCCCAAGTTAGAAGCAGAGCCTAAGGTTAAAAATAATCGATAGTCCATATCTCGGAAACTATAAGAGATAATGCAATTTGGGAACCGGCAATGTAATTAGCATGCCGAATATTACTTGGAATGTGAATTGGAACGAAATCGCTAATAGATAAGACCATTTTACAATTTGGGCCCAAGTTAGAAGCAGAGCCTAAAGTGTAAATTATCGATAGTCCATATCTCGGAAACTATAAGAGATAATGCAACTTGGCCACCGGCAATGTAATTAGCATGCCGAATATTACTTGGAATGTGAGTTGGAACGAAATCGCCAATAGAGAAGACCATTTTACAATTTGGGCCCAAGTTAGAAGCAGAGCCTAAGGTGTAAATTATCGATAGTCCATATCTCGGAAACTATAAGAGATAATGCAATTTGGCAACCGGCAATGTAATTAGCATGCCGAATATTACTTGGAATGTGAATTGGAACGAAATCGCCAATAGATAAAACCATTTTACAATTTGGGCCCAAGTTAGAAGCAGAGCCTAAGGTGTAAATTATCGATAGTCCATATCTCGGAAACTATAAGAGATAATGCAATTTGGCAACCGGCAATTTAATTAACATGCCGAATATTACTTGGAATGTGAATTGGAACGAAATCGCCAATAGATAAGACCATTTTACAATTTGGGCCCAAGTTAGAAGCAGAGCCTAAGGTGTAAATTATCGATAGTCCATATCTCGGAAACTATAAGAGATAATGCAATTTGGCAACCGGCAATGTAATTAGCATGCCGAATATTACTTGGAATGTGAATTGGAACGAAATCGCCAATAGATAAGACCATTTTACAATTTGGGCCCAAGTTAGAAGCAGAGCCTAAGGTGTAAATTATCGATAGTCCATATCTCAGAAACTATAAGAGATAATGCAATTTGGCAACCGGCAATGTAATTAGCATGCCGAATATTACTTGGAATGTGAATTGGAACGAAATCGCCAATAGATAAGACCATTTTACAATTTGGGCCCAAGTTAGAAGCAGAGCCTAAGGTGTAAATTATCGATAGTCCATATCTCGGAAACTATAAGAGATAATGCAATTTGGCAACCGGCAATGTAATTAGCATGCCGAATATTACTTGGAATGTGAATTGGAACGAAATCGGCAATAGATAAGACCATTTTACAATTTGGGCCCGAGTTAGAAGCAGAGCCTAAGGTGTAAATTATCCATAGTCCATATCTCGGAAACTATAAAAGATAATGCAATTTAGCAACTGGCAATGAAATTAGCATGCCGAATATTACTTGGAATGTGAATTGGAACGAAATCGCCAATAGATAAGACCATTTTACAATTTGGGTCCAAGTTAGAAGCAGAGCCTAAGGTGTAAATTATCGATAGTCCATATCTCGGAAACTATAAGAGATAATGCAATTTGGCAACCGGCAATGTAATTAGCATGCCGAATACTACTTGGAATGTGAATTGGAACGAAATCGCCAATAGATAAGACCATTTTACAGTTTGGGCCCAAGTTAGAAGCAGAGCCTAAGGTTAAAAATAATCGATAGTCCATATCTCGGAAACTATAAGAGATAATGCAATTTGGGAACCGGCAATGTAATTAGCATGCCGAATATTACTTGGAATGTGAATTGGAACGAAATCGCTAATAGATAAGACCATTTTACAATTTGGGCCCAAGTTAGAAGCAGAGCCTAAGGTGTAAATTATCGATAGTCCATATCTCGGAAACTATAAGAGATAATGCAACTTGGCCACCGGCAATGTAATTAGCATGCCGAATATTACTTGGAATGTGAATTGGAACGAAATCGCCAATAGAGAAGACCATTTTACAATTTGGGCCCAAGTTAGAAGCAGAGCCTAAGGTGTAAATTATCGATAGTCCATATCTCGGAAACTATAAGAGATAATGCAATTTGGCAACCGGCAATGTAATTAGCATGCCGAATATTACTTGGAATGTGAATTGGAACGAAATCGGCAATAGATAAAACCATTTTACAATTTGGGCCCAAGTTAGAAGCAGAGCCTAAGGTGTAAATTATCGATAGTCCATATCTCGGAAACTATAAGAGATAATGCAATTTGGCAACCGGCAATGTAATTAGCATGCCGAATATTACTTGGAATGTGAATTGGAACGAAATCGCCAATAGGTAAGACCATTTTACAATTTGGGCCCAAGTTAGTAGCAGAGCCTAAGGTGTAAATTATCGATAGTCCATATCTCGGAAACTATAAGAGATAATTCAATTTGGCCACCGGCAATGTAATTAGCATGCCGAATATTACTTGGAATGTGAATTGGAACGAAATCGCCAATAGATAAGGCCATTTTACAATTTGGGCCCAAGTTAGAAGCAGAGCCTAAGGTGTAAATTATCGATAGTCCATATCTCGGAGACTATAAGAGATAATGAAATTTGGCAACCGGCAATGTAATTAGCATGCCGAATATTACTTGGAATGTGAATTGGAACGAAATCGCCAATAGATAAGACCATTTTACAATTTGGGCCCAAGTTAGAAGCAGAGCCTAAGGTGTAAATTATCGATAGTCCATATCTCGGAAACTATAAGAGATAATGCAATTTGGCAACCGGCAATTTAATTAACATGCCGAATATTACTTGGAATGTGAATTGGAACGAAATCGCCAATAGATAAGACCATTTTACAATTTGGGCCCAAGTTAGAAGCAGAGCCTAAGGTGTAAATTATCCATAGTCCATATCTCGGAAACTATAAGAGATAATGCAATTTGGCAACTGGCAATGTAATTAGCATGCCGAATATTACTTGGAATGTGAATTGGAACGAAATCGCCAATAGATAAGACCATTTTACAATTTGGGCCCAAGTTAGAAGCAGAGCCTAAGGTGTAAATTATCGATAGTCCATATCTCGGAAACTATAAGAGATAATGCAATTTGGCAACCGGCAATGTAATTAGCATGCCGAATACTACTTGGAATGTGAATTGGAACGAAATCGCCAATAGATAAGACCATTTTACAATTTGGGCCCAAGTTAGAAGCAGAGCCTAAGGTGTAAATTATCGATAGTCCATATCTCGGAAACTATAAGAGATAATGCAATTTGGCAACCGGCAATGTAATTAGCATGCCGAATATTACTTGGAATGTGAATTGGAACGAAATCGCCAATAGATAAGACCATTTTACAATTTGGGCCCAAGTTAGAAGCAGAGCCTAAGGTATAAATTATCGATAGTCCATATCTCGGAAACTATAAGAGATAATGCAATTTGGCAACCGGCAATGTAATTAGCATGCCGAATATTACTTGGAATGTGAATTGGAACGAAATCGCCAATAGATAAGACCATTTTACAATTTGGGCCCAAGTTAGAAGCAGAGCCTAAGGTGTAAATTATCGATAGTCCATATCTCGGAAACTATAAGAGATAATGCAATTTGGCAACCGGCAATGTAATTAGCATGCCGAATATTACTTGGAATGTGAATTGGAACGAAATCGGCAATAGATAAGACCATTTTACAATTTGGGCCCGAGTTAGAAGCAGAGCCTAAGGTGTAAATTATCGATAGTCCATATCTCGGAAACTATAAGAGATAATGCAATTTGGCAAACGGCAATGTAATTAGCATGCCGAATACTACTTGGAATGTGAATTGGAACGAAATCGCCAATAGATAAGACCATTTTACAGTTTGTGCCCAAGTTAGAAGCAGAGCCTAAGGTTAAAAATAATCGATAGTCCATATCTCGGAAACTATAAGAGATAATGCAATTTGGGAACCGGCAATGTAATTAGCATGCCGAATATTACTTGGAATGTGAATTGGAACGAAATCGCTAATAGATAAGACCATTTTACAATTTGGGCCCAAGTTAGAAGCAGAGCCTAAGGTGTAAATTATCGATAGTCCATATCTCGGAAACTATAAGAGATAATGCAACTTGGCCACCGGCAATGTAATTAGCATGCCGAATATTACTTGGAATGTGAGTTGGAACGAAATCGCCAATAGAGAAGACCATTTTACAATTTGGGCCCAAGTTAGAAGCAGAGCCTAAGGTGTAAATTATCGATAGTCCATATCTCGGAAACTATAAGAGATAATGCAATTTGGCAACCGGCAATGTAATTAGCATGCCGAATATTACTTGGAATGTGAATTGGAACGAAATCGCCAATAGATAAAACCATTTTACAATTTGGGCCCAAGTTAGAAGCAGAGCCTAAGGTGTAAATTATCGATAGTCCATATCTCGGAAACTATAAGAGATAATGCAATTTGGCAACCGGCAATTTAATTAACATGCCGAATATTACTTGGAATGTGAATTGGAACGAAATCGCCAATAGATAAGACCATTTTACAATTTGGGCCCAAGTTAGAAGCAGAGCCTAAGGTGTAAATTATCGATAGTCCATATCTCGGAAACTATAAGAGAAAATGCAATTTGGCAACCGGCAATGTAATTAGCATGCCGAATATTACTTGGAATGTGAATTGGAACGAAATCGCCAATAGATAAGACCATTTTACAATTTGGGCCCAAGTTAGAAGCAGAGCCTAAGGTGTAAATTATCGATAGTCCATATCTCAGAAACTATAAGAGATAATGCAATTTGGCAACCGGCAATGTAATTAGCATGCCGAATATTACTTGGAATGTGAATTGGAACGAAATCGCCAATAGATAAGACCATTTTACAATTTGGGCCCAAGTTAGAAGCAGAGCCTAAGGTGTAAATTATCGATAGTCCATATCTCGGAAACTATAAGAGATAATGCAATTTGGCAACCGGCAATGTAATTAGCATGCCGAATATTACTTGGAATGTGAATTGGAACGAAATCGGCAATAGATAAGACCATTTTACAATTTGGGCCCGAGTTAGAAGCAGAGCCTAAGGTGTAAATTATCCATAGTCCATATCTCGGAAACTATAAAAGATAATGCAATTTAGCAACTGGCAATGAAATTAGCATGCCGAATATTACTTGGAATGTGAATTGGAACGAAATCGCCAATAGATAAGACCATTTTACAATTTGGGCCCAAGTTAGAAGCAGAGCCTAAGGTGTAAATTATCGATAGTCCATATCTCGGAAACTATAAGAGATAATGCAATTTGGCAACCGGCAATGTAATTAGCATGCCGAATACTACTTGGAATGTGAATTGGAAAGAAATCGCCAATAGATAAGACCATTTTACAGTTTGGGCCCAAGTTAGAAGCAGAGCCTAAGGTTAAAAATAATCGATAGTCCATATCTCGGAAACTATAAGAGATAATGCAATTTGGGAACCGGCAATGTAATTAGCATGCCGAATATTACTTGGACTGTGAATTGGAACGAAATCGCTAATAGATAAGACCATTTTACAATTTGGGCCCAAGTTAGAAGCAGAGCCTAAGGTGTAAATTATCGATAGTCCATATCTCGGAAACTATAAGAGATAATGCAACTTGGCCACCGGCAATGTAATTAGCATGCTGAATATTACTTGGAATGTGAATTGGAACGAAATCGCCAATAGAGAAGACCATTTTACAATTTGGGCCCAAGTTAGAAGCAGAGCCTAAGGTGTAAATTATCGATAGTCCATATCTCGGAAACTATAAGAGATAATGCAATTTGGCAACCGGCAATGTAATTAGCATGCCGAATATTACTTGGAATGTGAATTGGAACGAAATCGCCAATAGATAAAACCATTTTACAATTTGGGCCCAAGTTAGAAGCAGAGCCTAAGGTGTAAATTATCGATAGTCCATATCTCGGAAACTATAAGAGATAATGCAATTTGGCAACCGGCAATGTAATTAGCATGCCGAATATTACTTGGAATGTGAATTGGAACGAAATCGCCAATAGGTAAGACCATTTTACAATTTGGGCCCAAGTTAGTAGCAGAGCCTAAGGTGTAAATTATCGATAGTCCATATCTCGGAAACTATAAGAGATAATTCAATTTGGCCACCGGCAATGTAATTAGCATGCCGAATATTACTTGGAATGTGAATTGGAACGAAATCGCCAATAGATAAGGCCATTTTACAATTTGGGCCCAAGTTAGAAGCAGAGCCTAAGGTGTAAATTATCGATAGTCCATATCTCGGAGACTATAAGAGATAATGCAATTTGGCAACCGGCAATGTAATTAGCATGCCGAATATTACTTGGAATGTGAATTGGAACGAAATCGCCAATAGATAAGACCATTTTACAATTTGGGCCCAAGTTAGAAGCAGAGCCTAAGGTGTAAATTATCGATAGTCCATATCTCGGAAACTAAAAGAGATAATGCAATTTGGCAACCGGCAATGTAATTAGCATGCCGAATATTACTTGGAATGTGAATTGGAACGAAATCGCCAATAGATAAGACCATTTTACAATTTGGGCCCAAGTTAGAAGGAGAGCCTAAGGTGTAAATTATCGATAGTCCATATCTCGGAAACTATAAGAGATAATGCAATTTCGCAACCGGCAATGTAATTAGCATGCCGAATATTACTTGGAATGTGAATTGGGACGAAATCGCCAATAGATAAGACCATTTTACAATTTGGGCCCAAGTTAGAAGCAGAGCCTAAGGTGTAAATTATCGATAGTCCATATCTCGGAAACTATAAGAGATAATGCAATTTGGCAACCGGCAATGTAATTAGCATGCCGAATATTACTTGGAATGTGAATTGGAACGAAATCGCCAATAGATAAGACCATTTTACAATTTGGGCCCAAGTTAGAAGCAGAGCCTAAGGTGTAAATTATCGATAGTCCATATCTCGGAAACTATAAGAGATAATGCAATTTGGCAACCGGCAATGTAATTAGCATGCCGAATACTACTTGGAATGTGAATTGGAACGAAATCGCCAATAGATAAGACCATTTTACAGTTTGGGCCCAAGTTAGAAGCAGAGCCTAAGGTTAAAAATAATCGATAGTCCATATCTCGGAAACTATAAGAGATAATGCAATTTGGGAACCGGCAATGTAATTAGCATGCCGAATATAACTTGGAATGTGAATTGGAACGAAATCGCCAATAGATAAGACCATTTTACAATTTGGGCCCAAGTTAGAAGCAGAGCCTAAGGTGTAAATTATCGATAGTCCAAATCTCGGAAACTATAAGCGATAATGCAACTTGGCCACCGGCAATGTAATTAGCATGCCGAATATTACTTGGAATGTGAATTGGAACGAAATCGCCAATAGATAAGACCATTTTACAATTTGGGCCCAAGTTAGAAGCAGAGCCTAAGGTGTAAATTATCGATAGTCCATATCTCGGAAACTATAGGAGATAATTCAATTTGGCAACCGGCAATGTAATTAGCATGCCGAATATTACTTGGAATGTGAATTGGAACGAAATCGGCAATAGATAAGACCATTTTACAATTTGGGCCCGAGTTAGAAGCAGAGCCTAAGGTGTAAATTATCCATAGTCCATATCTCGGAAACTATAAAAGATAATGCAATTTAGCAACTGGCAATGAAATTAGCATGCCGAATATTACTTGGAATGTGAATTGGAACGAAATCGCCAATAGATAAGACCATTTTACAATTTGGGCCCAAGTTAGAAGCAGAGCCTAAGGTGTAAATTATCGATAGTCCATATCTCGGAAACTATAAGAGATAATGCAATTTGGCAACCGGCAATGTAATTAGCATGCCGAATACTACTTGGAATGTGAATTGGAACGAAATCGCCAATAGATAAGACCATTTTACAGTTTGGGCCCAAGTTAGAAGTAGAGCCTAAGGTTAAAAATAATCGATAGTATATATCTCGGAAACTATAAGAGATAATGCAATTTGGGAACCGGCAATGTAATTAGCATGCCGAATATTACTTGGAATGTGAATTGGAACGAAATCGCTAATAGATAAGACCATTTTACAATTTGGGCCCAAGTTAGAAGCAGAGCCTAAGGTGTAAATTATCGATAGTCCATATCTCGGAAACTATAAGAGATAATGCAACTTGGCCACCGGCAATGTAATTAGCATGCCGAATATTACTTGGAATGTGAATTGGAACGAAATCGCCAATAGAGAAGACCATTTTACAATTTGGGCCCAAGTTAGAAGCAGAGCCTAAGGTGTAAATTATCGATAGTCCATATCTCGGAAACTATAAGAGATAATGCAATTTGGCAACCGGCAATGTAATTAGCATGCCGAATATTACTTGGAATGTGAATTGGAACGAAATCGCCAATAGATAAAACCATTTTACAATTTGGGCCCAAGTTAGAAGCAGAGCCTAAGGTGTAAATTATCGATAGTCCATATCTCGGAAACTATAAGAGATAATGCAATTTGGCAACCGGCAATGTAATTAGCATGCCGAATATTACTTGGAATGTGAATTGGAACGAAATCGCCAATAGGTAAGACCATTTTACAATTTGGGCCCAAGTTAGTAGCAGAGCCTAAGGTGTAAATTATCGATAGTCCATATCTCGGAAACTATAAGAGATAATTCAATTTGGCCACCGGCAATGTAATTAGCATGCCGAATATTACTTGGAATGTGAATTGGAACGAAATCGCCAATAGATAAGGCCATTTTACAATTTGGGCCCAAGTTAGAAGCAGAGCCTAAGGTGTAAATTATCGATAGTCCATATCTCGGAGACTATAAGAGATAATGCAATTTGGCAACCGGCAATGTAATTAGCATGCCGAATATTACTTGGAATGTGAATTGGAACGAAATCGCCAATAGATAAGACCATTTTACAATTTGGGCCCAAGTTAGAAGCAGAGCCTAAGGTGTAAATTATCGATAGTCCATATCTCGGAAACTAAAAGAGATAATGCAATTTGGCAACCGGCAATGTAATTAGCATGCCGAATATTACTTGGAATGTGAATTGGAACGAAATCGCCAATAGATAAGACCATTTTACAATTTGGGCCCAAGTTAGAAGGAGAGCCTAAGGTGTAAATTATCGATAGTCCATATCTCGGAAACTATAAGAGATAATGCAATTTCGCAACCGGCAATGTAATTAGCATGCCGAATATTACTTGGAATGTGAATTGGGACGAAATCGCCAATAGATAAGACCATTTTACAATTTGGGCCCAAGTTAGAAGCAGAGCCTAAGGTGTAAATTATCGATAGTCCATATCTCGGAAACTATAAGAGATAATGCAATTTGGCAACCGGCAATGTAATTAGCATGCCGAATATTACTTGGAATGTGAATTGGAACGAAATCGCCAATAGATAAGACCATTTTACAATTTGGGCCCAAGTTAGAAGCAGAGCCTAAGGTGTAAATTATCGATAGTCCATATCTCGGAAACTATAAGAGATAATGCAATTTGGCAACCGGCAATGTAATTAGCATGCCGAATACTACTTGGAATGTGAATTGGAACGAAATCGCCAATAGATAAGACCATTTTACAGTTTGGGCCCAAGTTAGAAGCAGAGCCTAAGGTTAAAAATAATCGATAGTCCATATCTCGGAAACTATAAGAGATAATGCAATTTGGGAACCGGCAATGTAATTAGCATGCCGAATATAACTTGGAATGTGAATTGGAACGAAATCGCCAATAGATAAGACCATTTTACAATTTGGGCCCAAGTTAGAAGCAGAGCCTAAGGTGTAAATTATCGATAGTCCAAATCTCGGAAACTATAAGCGATAATGCAACTTGGCCACCGGCAATGTAATTAGCATGCCGAATATTACTTGGAATGTGAACTGGAACGAAATCGCCAATAGATAAGACCATTTTACAATTTGGGCCCAAGTTAGAAGCAGAGCCTAAGGTGTAAATTATCGATAGTCCATATCTCGGAAACTATAGGAGATAATTCAATTTGGCAACCGGCAATGTAATTAGCATGCCGAATATTACTTGGAATGTGAATTGGAACGAAATCGCCAATAGATAAGACCATTTTACAATTTGGGCCCAAGTTAGAAGCAGAGCCTAAGGTGTAAATTATCGATAGTCCATATCTCGGAAACTATAAGAGATAATGCAATTTGGCAACCGGCAATGTAATTAGCATGCCGAATACTACTTGGAATGTGAATTGGAACGAAATCGCCAATAGATAAGGCCATTTTACAATTTGGGCCCAAGTTAGAAACAGAGCCTAAGGTGTAAATTATCGATAGTCCATATCTCGGAAACTATAAGAGATAATTCAATTTGGCAACCGGCAATGTAATTAGCATGCCGAATATTACTTGGAATGTGAATTGGAACGAAATCGCCAATAGATAAGACCATTTTACAATTTGGGCCCAAGTTAGAAGCAGAGCCTAAGGTGTAAATTATCGATAGTCCATATCTCGGAAACTATAAGAGATAATGCAATTTGGCAACCGGCAATGTAATTATCATGCCGAATATTACTTGGAATGTGAATTGGAACGAAATCGCCAATAGATAAGACGATTTTACAATTTGGGCCCAAGTTAGAAGCAGAGCCTAAGGTGTAAATTATCGATAGTCCATATCTCGGAAACTATAAGAGATAATTCAATTTGGCAACCGGCAATGTAATTAGCATGCCGAATATTACTTGGAATGTGAATTGGAACGAAATCGCCAATAGATAAGACCATTTTACAATTTGGGCCCAAGTTAGAAGCAGAGCCTTAGGTGTAAATTATCGATAGTCCATATCTCGGAAACTATAAGAGATAATGCAATTTGGCAACCGGCAATGTAATTAGCATGCCGAATATTACTTGGAATGTGAATTGGAACGAAATCGCCAATAGATAAGGCGATTTTACAATTTGGGCCCAAGTTAGAAGCAGAGCCTAATTGGTAAATTATCGATAGTCCATATCTCGGAAGCGACAAGAGATAATGCAATTTGGCAACCGGCAATGTAATTAGCATGCCGAATATTACTTGGAATGTGAATTGGAACGAAATCGCCAATAGATAAGACCATTTTACAATTTGGGCCCAAGTTAGAAGCAGAGCCTAAGGTGTAAATTATCGATAGTCCATATCTCGGAAACTATAAGAGATAATGCAATTTGGCAACCGGCAATGTAATTAGCATGCCGAATATTACTTGGAATGTGAATTGGAATGAAATCGCCAATAGATAAGACCATTTTACAATTTGGCCCCAAGTTAGAAGCAGAGCCTAAGGTGTAAATTATCGATAGTCCATATCTCGGAAACTATAAGAGATAATGCAATTTGGCAACCGGCAATGTAATTAGCATGCCGAATATTACTTGGAATGTGAATTGGAACGAAATCGGCAATAGATAAGACCATTTTACAATTTGGGCCCAAGTTAGAAGCAGAGCCTAAGGTGTAAATTATCGATAGTCCATATCTCGGAAACTATAAGAGATAATGCAATTTGGCAACCGGCAATGTAATTAGCATGCCGAATATTACTTGGAATGTGAATTGGAACGAAATCGCCAATAGATAAGACCATTTTACAATTTGGGCCCAAGTTAGAAGCAGAGCCTAAGGTGTAAATTATCGATAGTCCATATCTCGGAAACTATAAGAGATAATGCAATTTGGCAACCGGCAATGTAATTAGCATGCCGAATATTACTTGGAATGTGAATTGGAACGAAATCGCCAATAGATAAGGCCATTTTACAATTTGGGCCCAAGTTAGAAGCAAAGAATAAGGTGTAAATTATCGATAGTCCATATCTCGGAAACTATAAGAGATAATGCAATTTGGCAACCGGCAATGTAATTAGCATGCCGAATATTACTTGGAATGTGAATTGGAACGAAATCGCCAATAGATAAGACCATTTTACAATTTGGGCCCAAGTTAGAAGCAGAGCCTAAGGTGTAAATTATCGATAGTCCATATCTCGGAAACTATAAGAGATAATGCAATTTGGCAACCGGCAATGTAATTAGCATGCCGAATATTACTTGGAATGTGAATTGGAACGAAATCGCCAATAGATAAGACCATTTTACAATTTGGGCCCAAGTTAGAAGCAGAGCCTAAGGTGTAAATTATCGATAGTCCATATCTCGGAAACTATAAGAGATAATGCAATTTGGCAACCGGCAATGTAATTAGCATGCCGAATATTACTTGGAATGTGAATTGGAACGAAATCGCCAATAGATAAGACCATTTTACAATTTGGGCCCAAGTTAGAAGCAGAGTCTAAGGTGTAAATTATCGATAGTCCATATCTCAGAAACTATAAGAGATAATGCAATTTGGCAACCGGCAATGTAATTAGCATGCCGAATATTACTTGGAATGTGAATTGGAACGAAATCGCCAATAGATAAGACCATTTTACAATTTGGGCCCAAGTTAGAAGCAGAGCCTAAGGTGTAAATTATCGATAGTCCATATCTCGGAAACTATCAGAGATAATGCAATTTGGCAACCGGCAATGTAATTAGCATGCCGAATATTACTTGGATTGTGAATTGGAACGAAATCGGCAATAGATAAGACCATTTTACAATTTGGGCCCGAGTTAGAAGCAGAGCCTAAGGTGTAAATTATCCATAGTCCATATCTCGGAAACTATAAGAGATAATGCAATTTAGCAACAGGCAATTAAATTAGCATGCCGAATATTACTTGGAATGTGAATTGGAACGAAATCGCCAATAGATAAGACCATTTTACAATTTGGGCCCAAGTTAGAAGCAGAGCCTAAGGTGTAAATTATCGATAGTCCATATCTCGGAAACTATAAGAGATAATGCAATTTGGCAACCGGCAATGTAATTAGCATGCCGAATACTACTTGGAATGTGAATTGGAACGAAATCGCCAATAGATAAGACCATTTTACAATTTGGGCCCAAGTTAGAAGCAGAGCCTAAGGTGTAAATTATCGATAATCCATATCTCGGAAACTATAAGAGATAATGCAACTTGGCCACCGGCAATGTAATTAGCATGCCGAATATTACTTGGAATGTGAATTGGAACGAAATCGCCAATAGATAAGACCATTTTACAATTTGGGCCCAAGTTAGAAGCAGAGCCTAAGGTGTAAATTATCGATAGTCCATATCTCGGAAACTATAAGAGATAATGCAACTTGGCCACCGGCAATGTAATTAGCATGCCGAATATTACTTGGAATGTGAATTGGAACGAAATCGCCAATAGAGAAGACCATTTTACAATTTGGGCCCAAGTTAGAAGCAGAGCCTAAGGTGTAAATTATCGATAGTCCATATCTCGGAAATTATAAGAGATAATGCAATTTGGCAACCGGCAATGTAATTAGCATGCCGAATATTACTTGGAATGTGAATTGGAACGAAATCGCCAATAGATAAGACCATTTTACAATTTGGGCCCAAGTTAGAAGCAGAGCCTAAGGTGTAAATTATCGATAGTCCATATCTCGGAAACTATAAGAGATAATGCAATTTGGCAACCGGCAATGTAATTAGCATGCCGAATATTACTTGGAATGTGAATTGGAACGAAATCGCCAATAGGTAAGACCATTTTACAATTTGGGCCCAAGTTAGAAGCAGAGCCTAAGGTGTAAATTATCGATAGTCCATATCTCGGAAACTATAAGAGATAATTCAATTTGGCAACCGGCAATGTAATTAGCATGCCGGATATTACTTGGAATGTGAATTGGAACGAAATCGCCAATAGATAAGACCATTTTACAATTTGGGCCCAAGTTAGAAGCAGAGCCTAAGGTGTAAATTATCGATAGTCCATATCTCGGAAACTATAAGAGATAATGCAATTTGGCAACCGGCAATGTAATTAGCATGCCGAATATTACTTGAAATGTGAATTGGAACGAAATCGCCAATAGATAAGACCATTTTACAATTTTGGGCCCAAGTTAGAAGCAGAGCCTAAAGTGTAAATTATCGATAGTCCATATCTCGGAAACTATAAGAGATAATGCAATTTGGCAACCGACAATGTAATTAGCATGCCGAATATTACTTGGAATGTGAATTGGAACGAAATCGCCAATAGATGAGACGATTTTACAATTTGGGCCCAAGTTAGAAGCAGAGCCTAAGGTGTAAATTATCGATAGTCCATATCTCGGAAACTATAAGAGATAATGCAATTTGGCAACCGGCAATGTAATTAGCATGCCGAATATTACTTGGAATGTGAATTGGAACGAAATCGCCAATAGATAAGACCATTTTACAATTTGGGCCCAAGTTAGAAGCAGAGCCTAAGGTGTAAATTATCGATAGTCCATATCTCGGAAACTATAAGAGATAATGCAATTTGGCAACCGGCAATGTAATTAGCATGCCGAATATTACTTGGAATGTGAATTGGAATGAAATCGCCAATAGATAAGACCATTTTACAATTTGGCCCCAAGTTAGAAGCAGAGCCTAAGGTGTAAATTATCGATAGTTCATATCTCGGAAACTATAAGAGATAATGCAATTTGGCAACCGGCAATGTAATTAGCATGCCGAATATTACTTGGAATGTGAATTGGAACGAAATCGCCAATAGATAAGGCGATTTTACAATTTGGGCCCAAGTTAGAAGCAGAGCCTAAGGGGTAAATTATCGATAGTCCATATCTCGGAAGCTACAAGAGATAATGCAATTTGGCAACCGGCAATGTAATTAGCATGCCGAATATTACTTGGAATGTGAATTGGAACGAAATCGCCAATAGATAAGACCATTTTACAATTTGGGCCCAAGTTAGAAGCAGAGCCTAAGGTGTAAATTATCGATAGTCCATATCTCGGAAACTATAAGAGATAATGCAATTTGGCAACCGGCAATGTAATTAGCATGCCGAATATTACTTGGAAAGTGAATTGGAATGAAATCGCCAATAGATAAGACCATTTTACAATTTGGCCCCAAGTTAGAAGCAGAGCCTAAGGTGTAAATTATCGATAGTTCATATCTCGGAAACTATAAGAGATAATGCAATTTGGCAACCGGCAATGTAATTAGCATGCCGAATATTACTTGGAATGTGAATTGGAACGAAATCGGCAATAGATAAGACCATTTTACAATTTGGGCCCAAGTTAGAAGCAGAGCCTAAGGTGTAAATTATCGATAGTCCATATCTCGGAAACTATAAGAGATAATGCAATTTGGCAACCGGCAATGTAATTAGCATGCCGAATATTACTTGGAATGTGAATTGGAACGAAATCGCCAATAGATAAGACCATTTTACAATTTGGGCCCAAGTTAGAAGCAGAGCCTAAGGTGTAAATTATCTATAGTCCATATCTCGGAAACTATAAGAGATAATGCAATTTGGCAACCGGCAATGTAATTAGCATGCCGAATATTACTTGGATTGTGAATTGGAACGAAATCGCCAATAGATAAGGCCATTTTACAATTTGGGCCCAAGTTAGAAGCAGAGCCTAAGGTGTAAATTATCGATAGTCCATATCTCGGAAACTATAAGAGATAATGCAATTTGGCAACCGGCAATGTAATTAGCATGCCGAATATTACTTGGAATGTGAATTGGAACGAAATCGCCAATAGATAAGACCATTTTACAATTTGGGCCCAAGTTAGAAGCAGAGCCTAAGGTGTAAATTATCGATAGTCCATATCTCGGAAACTAAAAGAGATAATGCAATTTGGCAACCGGCAATGTAATTAGCATGCCGAATATTACTTGGAATGTGAATTGGAACGAAATCGCCAATAGATAAGACCATTTTACAATTTGGGCCCAAGTTAGAAGCAGAGCCTAAGGTGTAAATTATCGATAGTCCATATCTCGGAAACTATAAGAGACAATGCAATTTGGCAACCGGCAATGTAATTAGCATGCCGAATATTACTTGGAATGTGAATTGGAACGAAATCGCCAATAGGTAAGACCATTTTACAATTTGGGCCCAAGTTAGAAGCAGAGCCTAAGGTGTAAATTATCGATAGTCCATATCTCGGAAACTATAAGAGATAATTCAATTTGGCAACCGGCAATGTAATTAGCATGCCGGATATTACTTGGAATGTGAATTGGAACGAAATCGCCAATAGATAAGACCATTTTACAATTTGGGCCCAAGTTAGAAGCAGAGCCTAAGGTGTAAATTATCGATAGTCCATATCTCGGAAACTATAAGAGATAATGCAATTTGGCAACCGGCAATGTAATTAGCATGCCGAATATTACTTGGAATGTGAATTGGAATGAAATCGCCAATAGATAAGACCATTTTACAATTTGGCCCCAAGTTAGAAGCAGAGCCTAAGGTGTAAATTATCGATAGTCCATATCTCGGAAACTATAAGAGATAATGCAATTTGGCAACCGGCAATGTAATTAGCATGCCGAATATTACTTGGAATGTGAATTGGAACGAAATCGGCAATAGATAAGACCATTTTACAATTTGGGCCCAAGTTAGAAGCAGAGCCTAAGGTGTAAATTATCGATAGTCCATATCTCGGAAACTATAAGAGATAATGCAATTTGGCAACCGGCAATGTAATTAGCATGCCGAATATTACTTGGAATGTGAATTGGAACGAAATCGCCAATAGATAAGACCATTTTACAATTTTTGCCCAAGTTAGAAGCAGAGCCTAAGGTGTAAATTATCGATAGTCCATATCTCGGAAACTATAAGAGATAATGCAATTTGGCAACCGGCAATGTAATTAGCATGCCGAATATTACTTGGAATGTGAATTGGAACGAAATCGCCAATAGATAAGGCCATTTTACAATTTGGGCCCAAGTTAGAAGCAGAGCCTAAGGTGTAAATTATCGATAGTCCATATCTCGGAAACTATAAGAGATAATGCAATTTGGCAACCGGCAATGTAATTAGCATGCCGAATATTACTTGGAATGTGAATTGGAACGAAATCGCCAATAGATAAGACCATTTTACAATTTGGGCCCAAGTTAGAAGCAGAGCCTAAGTTGTAAATTATCGATAGTCCATATATCGGAAACTATAGGAGATAATTCAATTTGGCAACCGGCAATGTAATTAGCATGCCGAATATTATTTGGAATGTGAATTGGAACGAAATCGCCAATAGATAAGACCATTTTACAATTTGGGCCCAAGTTAGAAGCAGAGCCTAAGGTGTAAATTATCGATAGACCATATCTCGGAAACTATAAGAGATAATGCAATTTGGCAACCGGCAATATAATTAGCATGCCGAATATTACTTGGAATGTGAATTGGAACGAAATCGCCAATAGATAAGACGATTTTACAATTTGGGCCCAAGTTAGAAGCAGAGCCTAAGGTGTAAATTATCGATAGTCCATATCTCGGAAACTATAAGAGATAATGCAATTTGGCAACCGGCAATTTAATTAACATGCCGAATATTACTTGGAATGTGAATTGGAACGAAATCGCCAATAGATAAGACCATTTTACAATTTGGGCCCAAGTTAGAAGCAGAGCCTAAGGTGTAAATTATCCATAGTCCATATCTCGGAAACTATAAGAGATAATGCAATTTGGCAACTGGCAATGTAATTAGCATGCCGAATATTACTTGGAATGTGAATTGGAACGAAATCGCCAATAGATAAGACCATTTTACAATTTGGGCCCAAGTTAGAAGCAGAGCCTAAGGTGTAAATTATCGATAGTCCATATCTCGGAAACTATAAGAGATAATGCAATTTGGCAACCGGCAATGTAATTAGCATGCCGAATACTACTTGGAATGTGAATTGGAACGAAATCGCCAATAGATAAGACCATTTTACAATTTGGGCCCAAGTTAGAAGCAGAGCCTAAGGTGTAAATTATCGATAGTCCATATCTCGGAAACTATAAGAGATAATGCAATTTGGCAACCGGCAATGTAATTAGCATGCCGAATATTACTTGGAATGTGAATTGGAACGAAATCGCCAATAGATAAGACCATTTTACAATTTGGGCCCAAGTTAGAAGCAGATCCTAAGGTGTAAATTATCGATAGTCCATATCTCGGAAACTATAAGAGATAATGCAATTTGGCAACCGGCAATGTAATTAGCATGCCGAATATTACTTGGAATGTGAATTGGAACGAAATCGCCAATAGATAAGACCATTTTACAATTTGGGCCCAAGTTAGAAGCAGAGCCTAAGGTGTAAATTATCGATAGTCCATATCTCAGAAACTATAAGAGATAATGCAATTTGGCAACCGGCAATGTAATTAGCATGCCGAATATTACTTGGAATGTGAATTGGAACGAAATCGTCAATAGATAAGACCATTTTACAATTTGGGCCCAAGTTAGAAGCAGAGCCTAAGGTGTAAATTATCGATAGTCCATATCTCGGAAACTATCAGAGATAATGCAATTTGGCAACCGGCAATGTAATTAGCATGCCGAATATTACTTGGAATGTGAATTGGAACGAAATCGGCAATAGATAAGACCATTTTACAATTTGGGCCCGAGTTAGAAGCAGAGCCTAAGGTGTAAATTATCCATAGTCCATATCTCGGAAACTATAAGAGATAATGCAATTTAGCAACTGGCAATGAAATTAGCATGCCGAATATTACTTGGAATGTGAATTGGAACGAAATCGCCAATAGATAAGACCATTTTACAATTTGGGCCCAAGTTAGAAGCAGAGCCTAAGGTGTAAATTATCGATAGTCCATATCTCGGAAACTATAAGAGATAATGCAATTTGGCAACCGGCAATGTAATTAGCATGCCGAATACTACTTGGAATGTGAATTGGAACGAAATCGCCAATAGATAAGACCATTTTACAATTTGGGCCCAAGTTAGAAGCAGAGCCTAAGGTGTAAATTATCGATAGTCCATATCTCGGAAACTATAAGAGATAATGCAACTTGGCCACCGGCAATGTAATTAGCATGCCGAATATTACTTGGAATGTGAATTGGAACGAAATCGCCAATAGGTAAGACCATTTTACAATTTGGGCCCAAGTTAGAAGCAGAGCTTAAGGTGTAAATTATCGATAGTCCATATCTCGGAAACTATAAGAGATAATTCAATTTGGCAACCGGCAATGTAATTAGCATGCCGGATATTACTTGGAATGTGAATTGGAACGAAATCGCCAATAGATAAGACCATTTTACAATTTGGGCCCAAGTTAGAAGCAGAGCCTAAGGTGTAAATTATCGATAGTCCATATCTCGGAAACTATAAGAGATAATGCAATTTGGCAACCGGCAATGTAATTAGCATGCCGAATATTACTTGGAATGTGAATTGGAACGAAATCGCCAATAGATAAGTCCATTTTACAATTTGGGCCCAAGTTAGAAGCAGAGCCTAAGGTGTAAATTATCGATAGTCCATATCTCGGAAACTATAAGAGATAATGCAATTTGGCAACCGGCAATGTAATTAGCATGCCGAATATTACTTGGAATGTGAATTGGAACGAAATCGCCAATAGATGAGACGATTTTACAATTTGGGCCCAAGTTAGAAGCAGAGCCTAAGGTGTAAATTATCGATAGTCCATATCTCGGAAACTATAAGAGATAATGCAATTTGGCAACCGGCAATGTAATTAGCATGCCGAATATTACTTGGAATGTGAATTGGAACGAAATCGCCAATAGATAAGGCGATTTTACAATTTGGGCCCAAGTTAGAAGCAGAGCCTAAGGGGTAAATTATCGATAGTCCATATCTCGGAAGCTACAAGAGATAATGCAATTTGGCAACCGGCAATGTAATTAGCATGCCGAATATTACTTGGAATGTGAATTGGAACGAAATCGCCAATAGATAAGACCATTTTACAATTTGGGCCCAAGTTAGAAGCAGAGCCTAAGGTGTAAATTATCGATAGTCCATATCTCGGAAACTATAAGAGATAATGCAATTTGGCAACCGGCAATGTAATTAGCATGCCGAATATTACTTGGAATGTGAATTGGAATGAAATCGCCAATAGATAAGACCATTTTACAATTTGGCCCCAAGTTAGAAGCAGAGCCTAAGGTGTAAATTATCGATAGTTCATATCTCGGAAACTATAAGAGATAATGCAATTTGGCAACCGGCAATGTAATTAGCATGCCGAATATTACTTGGAATGTGAATTGGAACGAAATCGGTAATAGATAAGACCATTTTACAATTTGGGCCCAAGTTAGAAGCAGAGCCTAAGGTGTAAATTATCGATAGTCCATATCTCGGAAACTATAAGAGATAATGCAATTTGGCAGCCGGCAATGTAATTAGCATGCCGAATATTACTTGGAATGTGAATTGGAACGAAATCGCCAATAGATAAGACCATTTTACAATTTGGGCCCAAGTTAGAAGCAGAGCCTAAGGTGTAAATTATCGATAGTCCATATCTCGGAAACTATAAGAGATAATGCAATTTGGCAACCGGCAATGTAA
Source organism: Rhynchophorus ferrugineus (assembly GCF_030347505.1). Classification (NCBI taxonomy): domain Eukaryota; kingdom Metazoa; phylum Arthropoda; class Insecta; order Coleoptera; family Curculionidae; genus Rhynchophorus; species Rhynchophorus ferrugineus. Next base: position 53,595 of record NW_027472828.1, read on the forward strand.
TTAGCATGCCGAATATTACTTGGAATGTGAATTGGAACGAAATCGCCAATAGATAAGGCCATTTTACAATTTGGGCCCAAGTTAGAAGCAGAGCCTAAGGTGTAAATTATCGATAGTCCATATCTCGGAAACTATAAGAGATAATGCAATTTGGCAACCGGCAATGTAATTAGCATGCCGAATATTACTTGGAATGTGAATTGGAACGAAATCGCCTATAGATAAGACCATTTTACAATTTGGGCCCAAGTTAGAAGCAAAGCCTAAGGTGTAAATTATCGATAGTCCATATCTCGGAAACTAAAAGAGATAATGCAATTTGGCAACCGGCAATGTAATTAGCATGCCGAATATTACTTGTAATGTGAATTGGAACGAAATCGCCAATAGATAAGACCATTTTACAATTTGGGCCCAAGTTAGAAGCAGAGCCTAAGGTGTAAATTATCGATAGTCCATATCTCGGAAACTATAAGAGATAATGCAATTTCGCAACCGGCAATGTAATTAGCATGCCGAATATTACTTGGAATGTGAATTGGGACGAAATCGCCAATAGATAAGACCATTTTACAATTTGGGCTCAAGTTAGAAGCAGAGCCTAAGGTGTAAATTATCGATAGTCCATATCTCGGAAACTATAAGAGATAATGCAATTTGGCAACCGGCAATGTAATTAGCATGCCGAATATTACTTGGAATGTGAATTGGAACGAAATCGCCAATAGATAAGACCATTTTACAATTTGGGCCCAAGTTAGAAGCAGAGCCTAAGGTGTAAATTATCGATAGTCCATATCTCGGAAACTATAAGAGATAATGCAATTTGGCAACCGGCAATGTAATTAGCATGCCGAATACTACTTATAATGTGAATTGGAACGAAATCGCCAATAGATAAGACCATTTTACAGTTTGGGCCCAAGTTAGAAGCAGAGCCTAAGGTTAAAAATAATCGATAGTCCATATCTCGGAAACTATAAGAGATAATGCAATTTGGGAACCGGCAATGTAATTAGCATGCCGAATATTACTTGGAATGTGAATTGGAACGAAATCGCCAATAGATAAGACCATTTTACAATTTGGGCCCAAGTTAGAAGCAGAGCCTAAGGTGTAAATTATCGATAGTCCATATCTCGGAAACTATAAGAGATAATGCAACTTGGCCACCGGCAATGTAATTAGCATGCCGAATATTACTTGGAATGTGAATTGGAACGAAATCGCCAATAGGTATGACCATTTTACAATTTGGGCCCAAGTTAGAAGCAGAGCCTAAGGTGTAAATTATCGATAGTCCATATATCGGAAACTATAGGAGATAATTCAATTTGGCAACCGGCAATGTAATTAGCATGCCGAATATTACTTGGAATGTGAATTGGAACGAAATCGCCAATAGATAAGACGATTTTACAATTTGGGCCCAAGTTAGAAGCAGAGCCTAAGGTGTAAATTATCGATAGTCCATATCTCGGAAACTATAAGAGATAATGCAATTTGGCAACCGGCAATTTAATTAACATGCCGAATATTACTTGGAATGTGAATTGGAACGAAATCGCCAATAGATAAGACCATTTTACAATTTGGGCCCAAGTTAGAAGCAGAGCCTAAGGTGTAAATTATCCATAGTCCATATCTCGGAAACTATAAGAGATAATGCAATTTGGCAACTGGCAATGTAATTAGCATGCCGAATATTACTTGGAATGTGAATTGGAACGAAATCGCCAATAGATAAGACCATTTTACAATTTGGGCCCAAGTTAGAAGCAGAGCCTAAGGTGTAAATTATCGATAGTCCATATCTCGGAAACTATAAGAGATAATGCAATTTGGCAACCGGCAATGTAATTAGCATGCCGAATACTACTTGGAATGTGAATTGGAACGAAATCGCCAATAGATAAGACCATTTTACAATTTGGGCCCAAGTTAGAAGCAGAGCCTAAGGTGTAAATTATCGATAGTCCATATCTCGGAAACTATAAGAGATAATGCAATTTGGCAACCGGCAATGTAATTAGCATGCCGAATATTACTTGGAATGTGAATTGGAACGAAATCGCCAATAGATAAGACCATTTTACAATTTGGGCCCAAGTTAGAAGCAGAGCCTAAGGTGTAAATTATCGATAGTCCATATCTCGGAAACTATAAGAGATAATGCAATTTGGCAACCGGCAATGTAATTAGCATGCCGAATACTACTTATAATGTGAATTGGAACGAAATCGCCAATAGATAAGACCATTTTACAGTTTGGGCCCAAGTTAGAAGCAGAGCCTAAGGTGTAAATTATCGATAGTCCATATCTCGGAAACTATAAGAGATAATGCAATTTGGCAACCGGCAATGTAATTAGCATGCCGAATACTACTTGGAATGTGAATTGGAACGAAATCGCCAATAGATAAGACCATTTTACAATTTGGGCCCAAGTTAGAAGCAGAGCCTAAGGTGTAAATTATCGATAGTCCATATCTCGGAAACTATAAGAGATAATGCAATTTGGCAACCGGCAATGTAATTAGCATGCCGAATATTACTTGGAATGTGAATTGGAACGAAATCGCCAATAGATAAGACCATTTTACAATTTGGGCCCAAGTTAGAAGCAGAGCCTAAGGTGTAAATTATCGATAGTCCATATCTCGGAAACTATAAGAGATAATGCAATTTGGCAACCGGCAATGTAATTAGCATGCCGAATATTACTTGGAATGTGAATTGGAACGAAATCGCCAATAGATAAGACCATTTTACAATTTGGGCCCAAGTTAGAAGCAGAGCCTAAGGTGTAAATTATCGATAGTCCATATCTCAGAAACTATAAGAGATAATGCAATTTGGCAACCGGCAATGTAATTAGCATGCCGAATATTACTTGGAATGTGAATTGGAACGAAATCGCCAATAGATAAGACCATTTTACAATTTGGGCCCAAGTTAGAAGCAGAGCCTAAGGTGTAAATTATCGATAGTCCATATCTCGGAAACTATCAGAGATAGTGCAATTTGGCAACCGGCAATGTAATTAGCATGCCGAATATTACTTGGAATGTGAATTGGAACGAAATCGGCAATAGATAAGACCATTTTACAATTTGGGCCCGAGTTAGAAGCAGAGCCTAAGGTGTAAATTATCCATAGTCCATATCTCGGAAACTATAAGAGATAATGCAATTTAGCAACTGGCAATGAAATTAGCATGCCGAATATTACTTGGAATGTGAATTGGAAAGAAATCGCCAATAGATAAGACCATGTTACAATTTGGGCCCAAGTTAGAAGCAGAGCCTAAGGTGTAAATTATCGATAGTCCATATCTCATAAACTATAAGAGATAATGCAATTTGGCAACCGGCAATGTAATTAGCATGCCGAATACTACTTGGAATGTGAATTGGAACGAAATCGCCAATAGATAAGACCATTTTACAATTTGGGCCCAGGTTAGAAGCAGAGCCTAAGGTGTAAATTATCGATAGTCCATATCTCGGAAACTATAAGAGATAATGCAACTTGGCCACCGGCAATGTAATTAGCATGCCGAATATTACTTGGAATGTGAATTGGAACGAATTCGCCAATAGATAAGACCATTTTACAATTTGGGCCCAAGTTAGAAGCAGAGCCTAAGGTGTAAATTATCGATAGTCCATATCTCGGAAACTATAAGAGATAATGCAACTTGGCCACCGGCAATGTAATAAGCATGCCGAATATTACTTGGAATGTGAATTGGAACGAAATCGCCAATAGAGAAGACCATTTTACAATTTGGGCCCAAGTTAGAAGCAGAGCCTAAGGTGTAAATTATCGATAGTCCATATCTCGGAAACTATAAGAGATAATGCAATTTGGCAACCGGCAATGTAATTAGCATGCCGAATATTACTTGGAATGTGAATTGGAACGAAATCGCCAATAGATAAGACCATTTTACAATTTGGGCCCAAGTTAGAAGCAGAGCCTAAGGTGTAAATTATCGATAGTCCATATCTCGGAAACTATAAGAGATAATGCAATTTAGCAACCGGCAATGTAATTAGCATGCCGAATATTACTTGGAATGTGAATTGGAACGAAATCGCCAATAGGTAAGACCATTTTACAATTTGGGCCCAAGTTAGAAGCAGAGCCTATGGTGTAAATTATCGATAGTCCATATCTCGGAAACTATAAGAGATAATTCAATTTGGCAACCGGCAATGTAATTAGCATGCCGGATATTACTTGGAATGTGAATTGGAACGAAATCGCCAATAGATAAGACCATTTTACAATTTGGGCCCAAGTTAGAAGCAGAGCCTAAGGTGTAAATTATCGATAGTCCATATCTCGGAAACTATAAGAGATAATGCAATTTGGCAACCGGCAATGTAATTAGCATGCCGAATATTACTTGGAATGTGAATTGGAACGAAATCGCCAATAGATAAGACCATTTTACAATTTGGGCCCAAGTTAGAAGCAGAGCCTAAGGTGTAAATTATCGATAGTCCATATCTCGGAAACTATAAGAGATAATGCAATTTTCAACCGGCAATGTAATAAGCATGCCGAATATTACTTGGAATGTGAATTGGAACGAAATCGCCAATAGAGAAGACCATTTTACAATTTGGGCCCAAGTTAGAAGCAGAGCCTAAGGTGTAAATTATCGATAGTCCATATCTCGGAAACTATAAGAGATAATGCAATTTGGCAACCGGCAATGTAATTAGCATGCCGAATATTACTTGGAATGTGAATTGGAACGAAATCGCCAATAGATAAGACCATTTTACAATTTGGGCCCAAGTTAGAAGCAGAGCCTAAGGTGTAAATTATCGATAGTCCATATCTCGGAAACTATAAGAGATAATGCAATTTGGCAACCGGCAATGTAATTAGCATGCCGAATATTACTTGGAATGTGAATTGGAACGAAATCGCCAATAGGTAAGACCATTTTACAATTTGGGCCCAAGTTAGAAGCAGAGCCTATGGTGTAAATTATCGATAGTCCATATCTCGGAAACTATAAGAGATAATTCAATTTGGCAACCGGCAATGTAATTAGCATGCCGGATATTACTTGGAATGTGAATTGGAACGAAATCGCCAATAGATAAGACCATTTTACAATTTGGGCCCAAGTTAGAAGCAGAGCCTAAGGTGTAAATTATCGATAGTCCATATCTCGGAAACTATAAGAGATAATGCAATTTGGCAACCGGCAATGTAATTAGCATGCCGAATATTACTTGGAATGTGAATTGGAACGAAATCGCCAATAGATAAGACCATTTTACAATTTGGGCCCAAGTTAGAAGCAGAGCCTAAGGTGTAAATTATCGATAGTCCATATCTCGGAAACTATAAGAGATAATGCAATTTTCAACCGGCAATGTAATTAGCATGCCGAATATTACTTGGAATGTGAATTGGAACGAAATCGCCAATAGATGAGACGATTTTACAATTTGGGCCCAAGTTAGAAGCAGAGCCTAAGGTGTAAATTATCGATAGTCCATATCTCGGAAACTATAAGAGATAATGCAATTTGGCAACCGGCAATGTAATTAGCATGCCGAATATTACTTGGAATGTGAATTGGAACGAAATCGCCAATAGATAAGACCATTTTACAATTTGGGCCCAAGTTAGAAGCAGAGCCTAATGTGTAAATTATCGATAGTCCATATCTCGGAAACTATAAGAGATAATGCAATTTGGCAACCGACAATGTAATTAGCATGCCGAATATTACTTGGAATGTGAATTGGAACGAAATCGCCAATAGGTAAGACCATTTTACAATTTGGGCCCAAGTTAGAAGCAGAGCCTAAGGTGTAAATTATCGATAGTCCATATCTCGGAAACTATAAGAGATAATTCAATTTGGCAACCGGCAATGTAATTAGCATGCCGAATATTACTTGGAATGTGAATTGGAACGAAATCGCCAATAGATAAGACCATTTTACAATTTGGGCCCAAGTTAGAAGCAGAGCCTAAGGTGTAAATTATCGATAGTCCATATCTCGGAAACTATAAGAGATAATGCAATTTGGCAACCGGCAATGTAATTAGCATGCCGAATATTACTTGGAATGTGAATTGGAACGAAATCGCCAATAGATGAGACGATTTTACAATTTGGGCCCAAGTTAGAAGCAGAGCCTAAGGTGTAAATTATCGATAGTCCATATCTCGGAAACTATAAGAGATAATGCAATTTGGCAACCGGCAATGTAATTAGCATGCCGAATATTACTTGGAATGTGAATTGGAACGAAATCGCCAATAGATGAGACGATTTTACAATTTGGGCCCAAGTTAGAAGCAGAGCCTAAGGTGTAAATTATCGATAGTCCATATCTCGGAAACTATAAGAGATAATGCAATTTGGCAACCGGCAATGTAATTAGCATGCCGAATATTACTTGGATTGTGAATTGGAATGAAATCGCCAATAGATAAGACCATTTTACAATTTGGGCCCAAGTTAGAAGCAGAGCCTAAGGTGTAAATTATCGATAGTCCATATCTCGGAAACTATAAGAGATAATGCAATTTGGCAACCGGCAATGTAATTAGCATGCCGAATATTACTTGGAATGTGAATTGGAACGAAATCGCCAATAGATGAGACGATTTTACAATTTGGGCCCAAGTTAGAAGCAGAGCCTAAGGTGTAAATTATCGATAGTCCATATCTCGGAAACTATAAGAGATAATGCAATTTGGCAACCGGCAATGTAATTAGCATGCCGAATATTACTTGGAATGTGAATTGGAATGAAATCGCCAATAGATAAGACCATTTTACAATTTGGGCCCAAGTTAGAAGCAGAGCCTAAGGTGTAAATTATCGATAGTCCATATCTCGGAAACTATAAGAGATAATGCAATTTGGCAACCGGCAATGTAATTAGCATGCCGAATATTACTTGGAATGTGAATTGGAACGAAATCGGCAATAGATAAGACCATTTTACAATTTGGGCCCAAGTTAGAAGCAGAGCCTAAGGTGTAAATTAACGATAGTCCATATCTCGGAAACTATAAGAGATAATGCAATTTGGCAACTGGCAATGTAATTAGCATGCCGAATATTACTTGGAATGTGAATTGGAACGAAATCGCCAATAGATAAGACCATTTTACAATTTGGGCCCAAGTTAGAAGCAGAGCCTAAGGTGTAAATTATCGATAGTCCATATCTCGGAAACTATAAGAGATAATTCAATTTGGCAACCGGCAATGTAATTAGCATGCCGGATATTACTTGGAATGTGAATTGGAACGAAATCGCCAATAGATAAGACCATTTCACAATTTGGGCCCAAGTTAGAAGCAGAGCCTAAGGTGTAAATTATCGATAGTCCATATCTCGGAAACTATAAGAGATAATGCAATTTGGCAACCGGCAATGTAATTAGCATGCCGAATATTACTTGGAATGTGAATTGGTACGAAATCGCCAATAGATAAGACGATTTTACAATTTGGGCCAAGTTAGAAGCAGAGCCTAAGGTGTAAATTATCGATAGTCCATATCTCGGAAACTATAAGAGATAATGCAATTTGGCAACCGGCAATGTAATTAGCATGCCGAATATTACTTGGAATGTGAATTGGAACGAAATCGCCAATAGATAAGACCATTTTACAATTTGGGCCCAAGTTAGAAGCAGAGCCTAAGGTGTAAATTATCGATAGTCCATATCTCGGAAACTATAAGAGATAATGCAATTTGGCAACCGGCAATGTAATTAGCATGCCGAATATTACTTGGAATGTGAATTATAACGAAATCGCCAATAGATAAGACCATTTTACAATTTGGGTCCAAGTTAGAAGCAGAGCCTAAGGTGTAAATTATCGATAGTCCATATCTCAGAAACTATAAGAGATAATGCAATTTGGCAACCGGCAATGTAATTAGCATGCCGAATATTACTTGGAATGTGAATTGGAACGAAACCGCCAATAGATAAGACCATTTTACAATTTGGGCCCAAGTTAGAAGCAGAGCCTAAGGTGTAAATTATCGATAGTCCATATCTCGGAAACTATCCGAGATAATGCAATTTGGCAACCGGCAATGTAATTAGCATGCCGAATATTACTTGGAATGTGAATTGGAACGAAATCGGCAATAGATAAGACCATTTTACAATTTGGGCCCTAGTTAGAAGCAGAGCCTAAGGTGTAAATTATCCATAGTCCATATCTCGGAAACTATAAGAGATAATGCAATTTAGCAACTGGCAATGAAATTAGCATGCCGAATATTACTTGGAATGTGAATTGGAACGAAATCGCCAATAGATAAGACCATTTTACAATTTGGGCCCAAGTTAGAAGCAGAGCCTAAGGTGTAAATTATCGATAGTCCATATCTCGGAAACTATAAGAGATAATGCAATTTGGCAACCGGCAATGTAATTAGCATGCCGAATACTACTTGGAATGTGAATTGGAACGAAATCGCCAATAGATAAGACCATTTTACAATTTGGGCCCAAGTTAGAAGCAGAGCCTAAGGTGTAAATTATCGATAGTCCATATCTCGGAAACTATAAGAGATAATGCAACTTGGCCACCGGCAATGTAATTAGCATGCCGAATATTACTTGGAATGTGAATTGGAACGAATTCGCCAATAGATAAGACCATTTTACAATTTGGGCCCAAATTAGAAGCAGAGCCTAAGGTGTAAATTATCGATAGTCCATATCTCGGAAACTATAAGAGATAATGCAACTTGGCCACCGGCAATGTAATTAGCATGCCGAATATTACTTGGAATGTGAATTGGAACGAAATCGCCAATAGAGAAGACCATTTTACAATTTGGGCCCAAGTTAGAAGCAGAGCCTAAGGTGTAAATTATCGATAGTCCATATCTCGGAAACTATAAGAGATAATGCAATTTGGCAACCGGCAATGTAATTAGCATGCCGAATATTACTTGGAATGTGAATTGGAACGAAATCGCCAATAGATAAGACCATTTTACAATTTGGGCCCAAGTTAGAAGCAGAGCCTAAGGTGTAAATTATCGATAGTCCATATCTCGGAAACTATAAGAGATAATGCAATTTGGCAACCGGCAATGTAATTAGCATGCCGAATATTACTTGGAGTGTGAATTGGAACGAAATCGCCAATAGGTAAGACCAATTTACAATTTGGGCCCAAGTTAGAAGCAGAGCCTAAGGTGTAAATTATCGATAGTCCATATCTCGGAAACTATAAGTGATAATTCAATTTGGCAACCGGCAATGTAATTAGCATGCCGGATATTACTTGGAATGTGAATTGGAACGAAATCGCCAATAGATAAGACCATTTTACAATTTGGGCCCAAGTTAGAAGCAGAGCCTAAGGTGTAAATTATCGATAGTCCATATCTCGGAAACTATAAGAGATAATGCAATTTGGCAACCGGCAATGTAATTAGCATGCCGAATATTACTTGGAATGTGAATTGGAACGAAATCGCCAATAGATAAGACCATTTTACAATTTGGGCCCAAGTTAGAAGCAGAGCCTAAGGTGTAAATTATCGATAGTCCATATCTCGGAAACTATAAGAGATAATGCAATTTTCAACCAGCAATGTAATTAGCATGCCGAATATTACTTGGAATGTGAATTGGAACGAAATCGCCAATAGATGAGACGATTTTACAATTTGGGCCCAAGTTAGAAGCAGAGCCTAAGGTGTAAATTATCGATAGTCCATATCTCGGAAACTATAAGAGATAATGCAATTTGGCAACCGGCAATGTAATTAGCATGCCGAATATTACTTGGAATGTGAATTGGAACGAAATCGCCAATAGATAAGACCATTTTACAATTTGGGCCCAAGTTAGAAGCAGAGCCTAAGGTGTAAATTATCGATAGTCCATATCTCGGAAACTATAAGAGATAATGCAATTTGGCAACCGGCAATGTAATTAGCATGCCGAATATTACTTGGAATGTGAATTGGAACGAAATCGCCAATAGGTAAGACCATTTTACAATTTGGGCCCAAGTTAGAAGCAGAGCCTAAGGTGTAAATTATCGATAGTCCATATCTCGGAAACTATAAGAGATAATTCAATTTGGCAACCGGCAATGTAATTAGCATGCCGAATATTACTTGGAATGTGAATTGGAACGAAATCGCCAATAGGTAAGACCATTTTACAATTTGGGCCCAAGTTAGAAGCAGAGCCTAAGGTGTAAATTATCGATAGTCCATATCTCGGAAACTATAGGAGATAATTCAATTTGGCAACCGGCAATGTAATTAGCATGCCGAATATTACTTGGAATGTGAATTGGAACGAAATCGCCAATAGATAAGAACATTTTACAATTTGGGCCCAAGTTAGAAGCAGAGCCTAAGGTGTAAATTATCGATAGTCCATATCTCGGAAACTATAAGAGATAATGCAATTTGGCAACCGGCAATGTAATTAGCATGCCGAATATTACTTGGAATGTGAATTATAACGAAATCGCCAATAGATAAGACCATTTTACAATTTGGGTCCAAGTTAGAAGCAGAGCCTAAGGTGTAAATTATCGATAGTCCATATCTCAGAAACTATAAGAGATAATGCAATTTGGCAACCGGCAATGTAATTAGCATGCCGAATATTAATTGGAATGTGAATTGGAACGAAATCGGCAATAGATAAGACCATTTTACAATTTGGGCCCTAGTTAGAAGCAGAGCCTAAGGTGTAAATTATCCATAGTCCATATCTCGGAAACTATAAGAGATAATGCAATTTAGCAACTGGCAATGAAATTAGCATGCCGAATATTACTTGGAATGTGAATTGGAAATAAATCGCCAATAGATAAGACCATTTTACAATTTGGGCCCAAGTTAGAAGCAGAGCCTAAGGTGTAAATTATCGATAGTCCATATCTCGGAAACTATAAGAGATAATGCAATTTGGCAACCGGCAATGTAATTAGCATGCCGAATACTACTTGGAATGTGAATTGGAACGAAATCGCCAATAGATAAGACCATTTTACAATTTGGGCCCAAGTTAGAAGCAGAGCCTAAGGTGTAAATTATCGATAGTCCATATCTCGGAAACTATAAGAGATAATGCAACTTGGCCACCGGCAATGTAATTAGCATGCCGAATATTACTTGGAATGTGAATTGGAACGAATTCGCCAATAGATAAGACCATTTTACAATTTGGGCCCAAGTTAGAAGCAGAGCCTAAGGTGTAAATTATCGATAGTCCATATCTCGGAAACTATAAGAGATAATGCAACTTGGCCACCGGCAATGTAATTAGCATGCCGAATATTACTTGGAATGTGAATTGGAACGAAATCGCCAATAGAGAAGACCATTTTACAATTTGGGCCCAAGTTAGAAGCAGAGCCTAAGGTGTAAATTATCGATAGTCCATATCTCGGAAACTATAAGAGATAATGCAATTTGGCAACCGGCAATGTAATTAGCATGCCGAATATTACTTGGAATGTGAATTGGAACGAAATCGCCAATAGATAAGACCATTTTACAATTTGGGCCCAAGTTAGAAGCAGAGCCTAAGGTGTAAATTATCGATAGTCCATATCTCGGAAACTATAAGAGATAATGCAATTTGGCAACCGGCAATGTAATTAGCATGCCGAATATTACTTGGAGTGTGAATTGGAACGAAATCGCCAATAGGTAAGACCAATTTACAATTTGGGCCCAAGTTAGAAGCAGAGCCTAAGGTGTAAATTATCGATAGTCCATATCTCGGAAACTATAAGAGATAATTCAATTTGGCAACCGGCAATGTAATTAGCATGCCGGATATTACTTGGAATGTGAATTGGAACGAAATCGCCAATAGATAAGACCATTTTACAATTTGGGCCCAAGTTAGAAGCAGAGCCTAAGGTGTAAATTATCGATAGTCCATATCTCGGAAACTATAAGAGATAATGCAATTTGGCAACCGGCAATGTAATTAGCATGCCGAATATTACTTGGAATGTGAATTGGAACGAAATCGCCAATAGATAAGACCATTTTACAATTTGGGCCCAAGTTAGAAGCAGAGCCTAAGGTGTAAATTATCGATAGTCCATATCTCGGAAACTATAAGAGATAATGCAACTTGGCCACCGGCAATGTAATTAGCATGCCGAATATTACTTGGAATGTGAATTGGAACGAAATCGGCAATAGATAAGACCATTTTACAATTTGGGCCCTAGTTAGAAGCAGAGCCTAAGGTGTAAATTATCCATAGTCCATATCTCGGAAACTATAAGAGATAATGCAATTTAGCAACTGGCAATGAAATTAGCATGCCGAATATTACTTGGAATGTGAATTGGAACGAAATCGCCAATAGATGAGACGATTTTACAATTTGGGCCCAAGTTAGAAGCAGAGCCTAAGGTGTAAATTATCGATAGTCCATATCTCGGAAACTATAAGAGATAATGCAATTTGGCAACCGGCAATGTAATTAGCATGCCGAATATTACTTGGAATGTGAATTGGAATGAAATCGCCAATAGATAAGACCATTTTACAATTTGGGCCCAAGTTAGAAGCAGAGCCTAAGGTGTAAATTATCGATAGTCCATATCTCGGAAACTATAAGAGATAATGCAATTTGGCAACCGGCAATGTAATTAGCATGCCGAATATTACTTGGAATGTGAATTGGAACGAAATCGGCAATAGATAAGACCATTTTACAATTTGGGCCCAAGTTAGAAGCAGAGCCTAAGGTGTAAATTAACGATAGTCCATATCTCGGAAACTATAAGAGATAATGCAATTTGGCAACTGGCAATGTAATTAGCATGCCGAATATTACTTGGAATGTGAATTGGAACGAAATCGCCAATAGATAAGACCATTTTACAATTTGGGCCCAAGTTAGAAGCAGAGCCTAAGGTGTAAATTATCGATAGTCCATATCTCGGAAACTATAAGAGATAATTCAATTTGGCAACCGGCAATGTAATTAGCATGCCGGATATTACTTGGAATGTGAATTGGAACGAAATCGCCAATAGATAAGACCATTTCACAATTTGGGCCCAAGTTAGAAGCAGAGCCTAAGGTGTAAATTATCGATAGTCCATATCTCGGAAACTATAAGAGATAATGCAATTTGGCAACCGGCAATGTAATTAGCATGCCGAATATTACTTGGAATGTGAATTGGTACGAAATCGCCAATAGATAAGACGATTTTACAATTTGGGCCAAGTTAGAAGCAGAGCCTAAGGTGTAAATTATCGATAGTCCATATCTCGGAAACTATAAGAGATAATGCAATTTGGCAACCGGCAATGTAATTAGCATGCCGAATATTACTTGGAATGTGAATTGGAACGAAATCGCCAATAGATAAGACCATTTTACAATTTGGGCCCAAGTTAGAAGCAGAGCCTAAGGTGTAAATTATCGATAGTCCATATCTCGGAAACTATAAGAGATAATGCAATTTGGCAACCGGCAATGTAATTAGCATGCCGAATATTACTTGGAATGTGAATTATAACGAAATCGCCAATAGATAAGACCATTTTACAATTTGGGTCCAAGTTAGAAGCAGAGCCTAAGGTGTAAATTATCGATAGTCCATATCTCAGAAACTATAAGAGATAATGCAATTTGGCAACCGGCAATGTAATTAGCATGCCGAATATTACTTGGAATGTGAATTGGAACGAAATCGCCAATAGATAAGACCATTTTACAATTTGGGCCCAAGTTAGAAGCAGAGCCTAAGGTGTAAATTATCGATAGTCCATATCTCGGAAACTATCCGAGATAATGCAATTTGGCAACCGGCAATGTAATTAGCATGCCGAATATTACTTGGAATGTGAATTGGAACGAAATCGGCAATAGATAAGACCATTTTACAATTTGGGCCCTAGTTAGAAGCAGAGCCTAAGGTGTAAATTATCCATAGTCCATATCTCGGAAACTATAAGAGATAATGCAATTTAGCAACTGGCAATGAAATTAGCATGCCGAATATTACTTGGAATGTGAATTGGAACGAAATCGCCAATAGATAAGACCATTTTACAATTTGGGCCCAAGTTAGAAGCAGAGCCTATGGTGTAAATTATCGATAGTCCATATCTCGGAAACTATAAGAGATAATGCAATTTGGCAACCGGCAATGTAATTAGCATGCCGAATACTACTTGGAATGTGAATTGGAACGAAATCGCCAATAGATAAGACCATTTTACAATTTGGGCCCAAGTTAGAAGCAGAGCCTAAGGTGTAAATTATCGATAGTCCATATCTCGGAAACTATAAGAGATAATGCAACTTGGCCACCGGCAATGTAATTAGCATGCCGAATATTACTTGGAATGTGAATTGGAACGAATTCGCCAATAGATAAGACCATTTTACAATTTGGGCCCAAATTAGAAGCAGAGCCTAAGGTGTAAATTATCGATAGTCCATATCTCGGAAACTATAAGAGATAATGCAACTTGGCCACCGGCAATGTAATTAGCATGCCGAATATTACTTGGAATGTGAATTGGAACGAAATCGCCAATAGAGAAGACCATTTTACAATTTGGGCCCAAGTTAGAAGCAGAGCCTAAGGTGTAAATTATCGATAGTCCATATCTCGGAAACTATAAGAGATAATGCAATTTGGCAACCGGCAATGTAATTATCATGCCGAATATTACTTGGAATGTGAATTGGAACGAAATCGCCAATAGATAAGACCATTTTACAATTTGGGCCCAAGTTAGAAGCAGAGCCTAAGGTGTAAATTATCGATAGTCCATATCTAGGAAACTATAAGAGATAATGCAATTTGGCAACCGGCAATGTAATTAGCATGCCGAATATTACTTGGAGTGTGAATTGGAACGAAATCGCCAATAGGTAAGACCAATTTACAATTTGGGCCCAAGTTAGAAGCAGAGCCTAAGGTGTAAATTATCGATAGTCCATATCTCGGAAACTATAAGTGATAATTCAATTTGGCAACCGGCAATGTAATTAGCATGCCGGATATTACTTGGAATGTGAATTGGAACGAAATCGCCAATAGATAAGACCATTTTACAATTTGGGCCCAAGTTAGAAGCAGAGCCTAAGGTGTAAATTATCGATAGTCCATATCTCGGAAACTATAAGAGATAATGCAATTTGGCAACCGGCAATGTAATTAGCATGCCGAATATTACTTGGAATGTGAATTGGAACGAAATCGCCAATAGATAAGACCATTTTACAATTTGGGCCCAAGTTAGAAGCAGAGCCTAAGGTGTAAATTATCGATAGTCCATATCTCGGAAACTATAAGAGATAATGCAATTTTCAACCAGCAATGTAATTAGCATGCCGAATATTACTTGGAATGTGAATTGGAACGAAATCGCCAATAGATGAGACGATTTTACAATTTGGGCCCAAGTTAGAAGCAGAGCCTAAGGTGTAAATTATCGATAGTCCATATCTCGGAAACTATAAGAGATAATGCAATTTGGCAACCGGCAATGTAATTAGCATGCCGAATATTACTTGGAATGTGAATTGGAACGAAATCGCCAATAGATAAGACCATTTTACAATTTGGGCCCAAGTTAGAAGCAGAGCTCAAGGTGTAAATTATCGATAGTCCATATCTCGGAAACTATAAGAGATAATGCAATTTGGCAACCGGCAATGTAATTAGCATGCCGAATATTACTTGGAATGTGAATTGGAACGAAATCGCCAATAGGTAAGACCATTTTACAATTTGGGCCCAAGTTAGAAGCAGAGCCTAAGGTGTAAATTATCGATAGTCCATATCTCGGAAACTATAAGAGATAATTCAATTTGGCAACCGGCAATATAATTAGCATGCCGAATATTACTTGGAATGTGAATTGGAACGAAATCGCCAATAGGTAAGACCATTTTACAATTTGGGCCCAAGTTAGAAGCAGAGCCTAAGGTGTAAATTATCGATAGTCCATATCTCGGAAACTATAGGAGATAATTCAATTTGGCAACCGGCAATGTAATTAGCATGCCGAATATTACTTGGAATGTGAATTGGAACGAAATCGCCAATAGATAAGAACATTTTACAATTTGGGCCCAAGTTAGAAGCAGAGCCTAAGGTGTAAATTATCGATAGTCCATATCTCGGAAACTATAAGAGATAATGCAATTTGGCAACCGGCAATGTAATTAGCATGCCGAATACTACTTGGAATGTGAATTGGAACGAAATCGCCAATAGATAAGACCATTTTACAATTTGGGCCCAAGTTAGAAGCAGAGCCTAAGGTGTAAATTATCGATAGTCCATATCTCGGAAACTATAAGAGATAATGCAACTTGGCCACCGGCAATGTAATTAGCATGCCGAATATTACTTGGAATGTGAATTGGAACGAATTCGCCAATAGATAAGACCATTTTACAATTTGGGCCCAAGTTAGAAGCAGAGCCTAAGGTGTAAATTATCGATAGTCCATATCTCGGAAACTATAAGAGATAATGCAACTTGGCCACCGGCAATGTAATTAGCATGCCGAATATTACTTGGAATGTGAATTGGAACGAAATCGCCAATAGAGAAGACCATTTTACAATTTGGGCCCAAGTTAGAAGCAGAGCCTAAGGTGTAAATTATCGATAGTCCATATCTCGGAAACTATAAGAGATAATGCAATTTGGCAACCGGCAATGTAATTAGCATGCCGAATATTACTTGGAATGTGAATTGGAACGAAATCGCCAATAGATAAGACCATTTTACAATTTGGGCCCAAGTTAGAAGCAGAGCCTAAGGTGTAAATTATCGATAGTCCATATCTCGGAAACTATAAGAGATAATGCAATTTGGCAACCGGCAATGTAATTAGCATGCCGAATATTACTTGGAGTGTGAATTGGAACGAAATCGCCAATAGGTAAGACCAATTTACAATTTGGGCCCAAGTTAGAAGCAGAGCCTAAGGTGTAAATTATCGATAGTCCATATCTCGGAAACTATAAGAGATAATTCAATTTGGCAACCGGCAATGTAATTAGCATGCCGGATATTACTTGGAATGTGAATTGGAACGAAATCGCCAATAGATAAGACCATTTTACAATTTGGGCCCAAGTTAGAAGCAGAGCCTAAGGTGTAAATTATCGATAGTCCATATCTCGGAAACTATAAGAGATAATGCAATTTGGCAACCGGCAATGTAATTAGCATGCCGAATATTACTTGGAATGTGAATTGGAACGAAATCGCCAATAGATAAGACCATTTTACAATTTGGGCCCAAGTTAGAAGCAGAGCCTAAGGTGTAAATTATCGATAGTCCATATCTCGGAAACTATAAGAGATAATGCAATTTTCAACCAGCAATGTAATTAGCATGCCGAATATTACTTGGAATGTGAATTGGAACGAAATCGCCAATAGATGAGACGATTTTACAATTTGGGCCCAAGTTAGAAGCAGAGCCTAAGGTGTAAATTATCGATAGTCCATATCTCGGAAACTATAAGAGATAATGCAATTTGGCAACCGGCAATGTAATTAGCATGCCGAATATTACTTGGAATGTGAATTGGAACGAAATCGCCAATAGATAAGACCATTTTACAATTTGGGCCCAAGTTAGAAGCAGAGCCTAAGGTGTAAATTATCGATAGTCCATATCTCGGAAACTATAAGAGATAATGCAATTTGGCAACCGGCAATGTAATTAGCATGCCGAATATTACTTGGAATGTGAATTGGAACGAAATCGCCAATAGGTAAGACCATTTTACAATTTGGGCCCAAGTTAGAAGCAGAGCCTAAGGTGTAAATTATCGATAGTCCATATCTCGGAAACTATAAGAGATAATGCAATTTGGCAACCGGCAATGTAATTAGCATGCCGAATATTACTTGGAATGTGAATTGGTACGAAATCGCCAATAGATAAGACGATTTTACAATTTGGGCCAAGTTAGAAGCAGAGCCTAAGGTGTAAATTATCGATAGTCCATATCTCGGAAACTATAAGAGATAATGCAATTTGGCAACCGGCAATGTAATTAGCATGCCGAATATTACTTGGAATGTGAATTGGAACGAAATCGCCAATAGATAAGACCATTTTACAATTTGGGCCCAAGTTAGAAGCAGAGCCTAAGGTGTAAATTATCGATAGTCCATATCTCGGAAACTATAAGAGATAATGCAATTTGGCAACCGGCAATGTAATTAGCATGCCGAATATTACTTGGAATGTGAATTATAACGAAATCGCCAATAGATAAGACCATTTTACAATTTGGGTCCAAGTTAGAAGCAGAGCCTAAGGTGTAAATTATCGATAGTCCATATCTCAGAAACTATAAGAGATAATGCAATTTGGCAACCGGCAATGTAATTAGCATGCCGAATATTACTTGGAATGTGAATTGGAACGAAATCGCCAATAGATAAGACCATTTTACAATTTGGGCCCAAGTTAGAAGCAGAGCCTAAGGTGTAAATTATCGATAGTCCATATCTCGGAAACTATCCGAGATAATGCAATTTGGCAACCGGCAATGTAATTAGCATGCCGAATATTACTTGGAATGTGAATTGGAACGAAATCGGCAATAGATAAGACCATTTTACAATTTGGGCCCTAGTTAGAAGCAGAGCCTAAGGTGTAAATTATCCATAGTCCATATCTCGGAAACTATAAGAGATAATGCAATTTAGCAACTGGCAATGAAATTAGCATGCCGAATATTACTTGGAATGTGAATTGGAAATAAATCGCCAATAGATAAGACCATTTTACAATTTGGGCCCAAGTTAGAAGCAGAGCCTAAGGTGTAAATTATCGATAGTCCATATCTCGGAAACTATAAGAGATAATGCAATTTGGCAACCGGCAATGTAATTAGCATGCCGAATACTACTTGGAATGTGAATTGGAACGAAATCGCCAATAGATAAGACCATTTTACAATTTGGGCCCAAGTTAGAAGCAGAGCCTAAGGTGTAAATTATCGATAGTCCATATCTCGGAAACTATAAGAGATAATGCAACTTGGCCACCGGCAATGTAATTAGCATGCCGAATATTACTTGGAATGTGAATTGGAACGAATTCGCCAATAGATAAGACCATTTTACAATTTGGGCCCAAGTTAGAAGCAGAGCCTAAGGTGTAAATTATCGATAGTCCATATCTCGGAAACTATAAGAGATAATGCAACTTGGCCACCGGCAATGTAATTAGCATGCCGAATATTACTTGGAATGTGAATTGGAACGAAATCGCCAATAGAGAAGACCATTTTACAATTTGGGCCCAAGTTAGAAGCAGAGCCTAAGGTGTAAATTATCGATAGTCCATATCTCGGAAACTATAAGAGATAATGCAATTTGGCAACCGGCAATGTAATTAGCATGCCGAATATTACTTGGAATGTGAATTGGAACGAAATCGCCAATAGATAAGACCATTTTACAATTTGGGCCCAAGTTAGAAGCAGAGCCTAAGGTGTAAATTATCGATAGTCCATATCTCGGAAACTATAAGAGATAATGCAATTTGGCAACCGGCAATGTAATTAGCATGCCGAATATTACTTGGAGTGTGAATTGGAACGAAATCGCCAATAGGTAAGACCAATTTACAATTTGGGCCCAAGTTAGAAGCAGAGCCTAAGGTGTAAATTATCGATAGTCCATATCTCGGAAACTATAAGAGATAATTCAATTTGGCAACCGGCAATGTAATTAGCATGCCGGATATTACTTGGAATGTGAATTGGAACGAAATCGCCAATAGATAAGACCATTTTACAATTTGGGCCCAAGTTAGAAGCAGAGCCTAAGGTGTAAATTATCGATAGTCCATATCTCGGAAACTATAAGAGATAATGCAATTTGGCAACCGGCAATGTAATTAGCATGCCGAATATTACTTGGAATGTGAATTGGAACGAAATCGCCAATAGATAAGACCATTTTACAATTTGGGCCCAAGTTAGAAGCAGAGCCTAAGGTGTAAATTATCGATAGTCCATATCTCGGAAACTATAAGAGATAATGCAATTTGGCAACCGGCAATGTAATTAGCATGCCGAATATTACTTGGAATGTGAATTGGAACGAAATCGCCAATAGGTAAGACCCTTTTACAATTTGGGCCCAAGTTAGAAGCAGAGCCTAAGGTGTAAATTATCGATAGTCCATATCTCGGAAACTATAAGAGATAATGCAATTTGGCAACCGGCAATGTAATTAGCATGCCGAATATTACTTGGAATGTGAATTGGAACGAAATCGCCAATGGATAAGACCATTTTACAATTTGGGCCCAAGTTAGAAGCAGAGCCTAAGGTGTAAATTATTGATAGTCCATATCTCGGAAACTATAAGAGATAATGCAGTTTCGCAACCGGCAATATAATTAGCATGCCGAATATTACTTGGAGTGTGAATTGGAACGAAATCGCCAATAGATAAGACCATTTTACAATTTGGGCCCAAGTTAGAAGCAGAGCCTAAGGTGTAAATTATTGATAGTCCATATCTCGGAAACTATAAGAGATAATGCAATTTCGCAACCGGCAATGTAATTAGCATGCCGAATATTACTTGGAATGTGAATTGGAACGAAATCGCCAATAGATAAGACCATTTTACAATTTGGGCCCAAGTTAGAAGCAGAGGCTAAGGTGTAAATTATCGATAGTCCATATCTCGGAAACTATAAGAGATAATGCAATTTGGCAACCGGTAATGTAATTAGCATGCCGAATATTACTTGGAATGTGAATTGGAACGAAATCGCCAATAGATAAGACCATTTTACAATTTGGGCCCAAGTTAGAAGCAGAGCCTAAGGTGTAAATTATCGATAGTCCATATCTCGGAAACTATAAGAGATAATGCAATTTGGCAACCGGCAATGTAATTACCATGCCGAATATTACTTGGAATGTGAATTGGAACGAAATCGCCAATAGATAAGACCATATTACAATTTGGGCCCAAGTTAGAAGCAGAGCCTAAGGTGTAAATTATCGATAGTCCATATCTCGGAAACTATAAGAGATAATGCAATTTGGCAACCGGCAATGTAATTAGCATGCCGAATATTACTTGGAATGTGAATTGGAACGAAATCGCCAATAGATAAGACCATTTTACAACTTGGGCCCAAGTTAGAAGCAGAGCCTAAGGTGTAAATTATCGATAGTCCATATCTCGGAAACTATAAGAGATAATGCAATTTGGCAACCGGCAATGTAATTAGCATGCCGAATATTACATGGAATGTGAATTGGTACGAAATCGCCAATAGGTAAGACCATTTTACAATTTGGGCCCAAGTTAGAAGCAGAGCCTAAGGTGTAAATTATCGATAGTCCATATCTCGGAAACTATAAGAGATAATTCAATTTGGCCACCGGCAATGTAATTAGCATGCCGAATATTACTTGGAATGTGAATTGGAACGAAATCGCCAATAGATAAGACCATTTTACAATTTGGGCCCAAGTTAGAAGCAGAGCCTAAGGTGTAAATTATCGATAGTCCATATCTCGGAAACTATAAGAGATAATGCAATTTGGCAACCGGCAATGTAATTAGCATGCCGAATATTACTTGGAATGTGAATTGGAACGAAATCGCCAATAGATAAGGCCATTTTACAATTTGGGCCCAAGTTAGAAGCAGAGCCTAAGGTGTAAATTAACGATAGTCCATATCTCGGAAACTATAAGAGATAATGCAATTTGGCAACCGGCAATGTAATTAGCATGCCGAATATTACTTGGAATGTGAATTGGAACGAAATCGCCAATAGATAAGACCATTTTACAATTTGGGCCCAAGTTAGAAGCAGAGCCTAAGGTGTAAATTATCGATAGTCCATATCTCGGAAACTAAAAGAGATAATGCAATTTGGCAACCGGCAATGTAATTAGCATGCCGAATATTACTTGGAATGTGAATTGGAACGAAATCGCAAATAGATAAGACCATTTTACAATTTGGGCCCAAGTTAGAAGCAGAGCCTAAGGTGTAAATAATCGATAGTCCATATCTCGGAAACTATAAGAGATAATGCAATTTCGCAACCAGCATTGTAATTAGCATGCCGAATATTACTTGGAATGTGAATTGGGACGAAATCGCCAATAGATAAGACCATTTTACAATTTGGGCCCAAGTTAGAAGCAGAGCCTAAGGTGTAAATTATCGATAGTCCATATCTCGGAAACTATAAGAGATAATGCAATTTGGCAACCGGCAATGTAATTAGCATGCCGAATATTACTTGGAATGTGAATTGGAACGAAATCGCCAATAGATAAGACCATTTTACAATTTGGGCCCAAGTTAGAAGCAGAGCCTAAGGTGTAAATTATCGATAGTCCATATCTCGGAAACTATAAGAGATAATTCAATTTGGCAACCGGCAATGTAATTAGCATGCCGAATATTACTTGGAATGTGAATTGGAACGAAATCGCCAATAGATAAGACCATTTTACAATTTGGGCCCAAGTTAGAAGCAGAGCCTAAGGTGTAAATTATCGATAGTCCATATCTCGGAAACTATAAGAGATAATGCAATTTGGCAACCGGCAATGTAATTAGCATGCCGAATATTACTTGGAATGTGAATTGGAACGAAATCGCCAATAGATAAGACGATTTTACAATTTGGGCCCAAGTTAGAAGCAGAGCCTAAGGTGTAAATTATCGATAGTCCATATCTCGGAAACTATAAGAGATAATGCAATTTGGCAACCGGCAATGTAATTAGCATGCCGAATATTACTTGGAATGTGAATTGGAACAAAATCGCCAATAGATAAGACCATTTTACAATTTGGGCCCAAGTTAGAAGCAGAGCCTAAGGTGTAAATTATCGATAGTCCATATCTAGGAAACTATAAGAGATAATGCAATTTGGCAACCGGCAATGGAATTAGCATGCCGAATATTACTTGGAATGTGAATTGGAACGAAATCGCCAATAGATAAGACCATTTTACAATTTGGGCTCAAGTTAGAAGCAGAGCCTAAGGTGTAAATTATCGATAGTCCATATCTCGGAAACTATAAGAGATAATGCAATTTGGCAACCGGCAATGTAATTAGCATGCCGAATATTACTTGGAATGTGAATTGGAATGAAATCGCCAATAGATAAGACCATTTTACAATTTGGGCCCAAGTTAGAAGCAGAGCCTAAGGTGTTAATTATCGATAGTCCATATCTCGGAAACTATAAGAGATAATGCAATTTGGCAACCGGCAATATAATTAGCATGCCGAATATTACTTGGAATGTGAATTGGAACGAAATCGCCAATAGATAAGACCATTTTACAATTTGGCCCAAGTTAGAAGCAGAGCCTAAGATGTAAATAATCGATAGTCCATATCTCGGAAACTATAAGAGATAATGCAATTTGGCAACCGGCAATGTAATTAGCATGCCGAATATTACTTGGAATGTGAATTGGAACGAATTCGCCAATAGATAAGACCATTTTACAATTTGGGCCCAAGTTAGAAGCAGAGCCTAAGGTGTAAATTATCGATAGTCCATATCTCGGAAACTATAAGAGATAATGCAATTTGGCAACCGGCAAAGTAATTAGCATGCCGAATATTACTTGGAATGTGAATTGGAACGAAATCGCCAATAGGTAAGACCATTTTAAAATTTGGGCCCAAGTTAGAAGCAGAGCCTAAGGTGTAAATTATCGATAGTCCATATCTCGGAAACTATAAGAGATAATTCAATTTGGCAACCGGCAATGTAATTAGCATGCCGGATATTACTTGGAATGTGAATTGGAACGAAATCGCCAATAGATATGACCATTTTACAATTTGGGCCCAAGTTAGAAGCAGAGCCTAAGGTGTAAATTATCGATAGTCCATATCTCGGAAACTATAAGAGATAATGCAATTTGGCAACCGGCAATGTAATTAGCATGCCGAATATTACTTGGAATGTGAATTGGAACGAAATCGCCAATAGATAAGACCATTTTACAACTTGGGCCCAAGTTAGAAGCAGAGCCTAAGGTGTAAATTATCGATAGTCCATATCTCGGAAACTATAAGAGATAATGCAATTTGGCAACCGGCAATGTAATTAGCATGCCGAATATTACATGGAATGTGAATTGGAACGAAATCGCCAATAGGTAAGACCATTTTACAATTTGGGCCCAAGTTAGAAGCAGAGCCTAAGGTGTAAATTATCGATAGTCCATATCTCGGAAACTATAAGAGATAATTCAATTTGGCCACCGGCAATGTAATTAGCATGCCGAATATTACTTGGAATGTGAATTGGAACGAAATCGCCAATAGATAAGACCATTTTACAATTTGGGCCCAAGTTAGAAGCAGAGCCTAAGGTGTAAATTATCGATAGTCCATATCTCGGAAACTATAAGAGATAATGCAATTTGGCAACCGGCAATGTAATTAGCATGCCGAATATTACTTGGAATGTGAATTGGAACGAAATCGCCAATAGATAAGGCCATTTTACAATTTGGGCCCAAGTTAGAAGCAGAGCCTAAGGTGTAAATTAACGATAGTCCATATCTCGGAAACTATAAGAGATAATGCAATTTGGCAACCGGCAATGTAATTAGCATGCCGAATATTACTTGGAATGTGAATTGGAACGAAATCGCCAATAGATAAGACCATTTTACAATTTGGGCCCAAGTTAGAAGCAGAGCCTAAGGTGTAAATTATCGATAGTCCATATCTCGGAAACTAAAAGAGATAATGCAATTTGGCAACCGGCAATGTAATTAGCATGCCGAATATTACTTGGAATGTGAATTGGAACGAAATCGCAAATAGATAAGACCATTTTACAATTTGGGCCCAAGTTAGAAGCAGAGCCTAAGGTGTAAATTATCGATAGTCCATATCTCGGAAACTATAAGAGATAATGCAATTTCGCAACCAGCATTGTAATTAGCATGCCGAATATTACTTGGAATGTGAATTGGGACGAAATCGCCAATAGATAAGACCATTTTACAATTTGGGCCCAAGTTAGAAGCAGAGCCTAAGGTGTAAATTATCGATAGTCCATATCTCGGAAACTATAAGAGATAATGCAATTTGGCAACCGGCAATGTAATTAGCATGCCGAATATTACTTGGAATGTGAATTGGAACGAAATCGCCAATAGATAAGACCATTTTACAATTTGGGCCCAAGTTAGAAGCAGAGCCTAAGGTGTAAATTATCGATAGTCCATATCTCGGAAACTATAAGAGATAATTCAATTTGGCAACCGGCAATGTAATTAGCATGCCGAATATTACTTGGAATGTGAATTGGAACGAAATCGCCAATAGATAAGACCATTTTACAATTTGGGCCCAAGTTAGAAGCAGAGCCTAAGGTGTAAATTATCGATAGTCCATATCTCGGAAACTATAAGAGATAATGCAATTTGGCAACCGGCAATGTAATTAGCATGCCGAATATTACTTGGAATGTGAATTGGAACGAAATCGCCAATAGATAAGACGATTTTACAATTTGGGCCCAAGTTAGAAGTAGAGCCTAAGGTGTAAATTATCGATAGTCCATATCTCGGAAACTATAAGAGATAATGCAATTTGGCAACCGGCAATGTAATTAGCATGCCGAATATTACTTGGAATGTGAATTGGAACAAAATCGCCAATAGATAAGACCATTTTACAATTTGGGCCCAAGTTAGAAGCAGAGCCTAAGGTGTAAATTATCGATAGTCCATATCTAGGAAACTATAAGAGATAATGCAATTTGGCAACCGGCAATGGAATTAGCATGCCGAATATTACTTGGAATGTGAATTGGAACGAAATCGCCAATAGATAAGACCATTTTACAATTTGGGCTCAAGTTAGAAGCAGAGCCTAAGGTGTAAATTATCGATAGTCCATATCTCGGAAACTATAAGAGATAATGCAATTTGGCAACCGGCAATGTAATTAGCATGCCGAATATTACTTGGAATGTGAATTGGAATGAAATCGCCAATAGATAAGACCATTTTACAATTTGGGCCCAAGTTAGAAGCAGAGCCTAAGGTGTTAATTATCGATAGTACATATCTCGGAAACTATAAGAGATAATGCAATTTGGCAACCGGCAATATAATTAGCATGCCGAATATTACTTGGAATGTGAATTGGAACGAAATCGCCAATAGATAAGACCATTTTACAATTTGGCCCAAGTTAGAAGCAGAGCCTAAGATGTAAATAATCGATAGTCCATATCTCGGAAACTATAAGAGATAATGCAATTTGGCAACCGGCAATGTAATTAGCATGCCGAATATTACTTGGAATGTGAATTGGAACGAATTCGCCAATAGATAAGACCATTTTACAATTTGGGCCCAAGTTAGAAGCAGAGCCTAAGGTGTAAATTATCGATAGTCCATATCTCGGAAACTATAAGAGATAATGCAATTTGGCAACCGGCAAAGTAATTAGCATGCCGAATATTACTTGGAATGTGAATTGGAACGAAATCGCCAATAGGTAAGACCATTTTAAAATTTGGGCCCAAGTTAGAAGCAGAGCCTAAGGTGTAAATTATCGATAGTCCATATCTCGGAAACTATAAGAGATAATTCAATTTGGCAACCGGCAATGTAATTAGCATGCCGGATATTACTTGGAATGTGAATTGGAACGAAATCGCCAATAGATATGACCATTTTACAATTTGGGCCCAAGTTAGAAGCAGAGCCTAAGGTGTAAATTATCGATAGTCCATATCTCGGAAACTATAAGAGATAATGCAATTTGGCAACCGGCAATGTAATTAGCATGCCGAATATTACTTGGAATGTGAATTGGAACGAAATCGCCAATAGATAAGACCATTTTACAACTTGGGCCCAAGTTAGAAGCAGAGCCTAAGGTGTAAATTATCGATAGTCCATATCTCGGAAACTATAAGAGATAATGCAATTTGGCAACCGGCAATGTAATTAGCATGCCGAATATTACATGGAATGTGAATTGGAACGAAATCGCCAATAGGTAAGACCATTTTACAATTTGGGCCCAAGTTAGAAGCAGAGCCTAAGGTGTAAATTATCGATAGTCCATATCTCGGAAACTATAAGAGATAATTCAATTTGGCCACCGGCAATGTAATTAGCATGCCGAATATTACTTGGAATGTGAATTGGAACGAAATCGCCAATAGATAAGACCATTTTACAATTTGGGCCCAAGTTAGAAGCAGAGCCTAAGGTGTAAATTATCGATAGTCCATATCTCGGAAACTATAAGAGATAATGCAATTTGGCAACCGGCAATGTAATTAGCATGCCGAATATTACTTGGAATGTGAATTGGAACGAAATCGCCAATAGATAAGGCCATTTTACAATTTGGGCCCAAGTTAGAAGCAGAGCCTAAGGTGTAAATTAACGATAGTCCATATCTCGGAAACTATAAGAGATAATGCAATTTGGCAACCGGCAATGTAATTAGCATGCCGAATATTACTTGGAATGTGAATTGGAACGAAATCGCCAATAGATAAGACCATTTTACAATTTGGGCCCAAGTTAGAAGCAGAGCCTAAGGTGTAAATTATCGATAGTCCATATCTCGGAAACTAAAAGAGATAATGCAATTTGGCAACCGGCAATGTAATTAGCATGCCGAATATTACTTGGAATGTGAATTGGAACGAAATCGCAAATAGATAAGACCATTTTACAATTTGGGCCCAAGTTAGAAGCAGAGCCTAAGGTGTAAATTATCGATAGTCCATATCTCGGAAACTATAAGAGATAATGCAATTTCGCAACCGGCAATGTAATTAGCATGCCGAATATTACTTGGAATGTGAATTGGGACGAAATCGCCAATAGATAAGACCATTTTACAATTTGGGCCCAAGTTAGAAGCAGAGCCTAAGGTGTAAATTATCGATAGTCCATATCTCGGAAACTATAAGAGATAATGCAATTTGGCAACCGGCAATGTAATTAGCATGCCGAATATTACTTGGAATGTGAATTGGAACGAAATCGCCAATAGATAAGACCATTTTACAATTTGGGCCCAAGTTAGAAGCAGAGCCTAAGGTGTAAATTATCGATAGTCCATATCTCGGAAACTATAAGAGATAATTCAATTTGGCAACCGGCAATGTAATTAGCATGCCGAATATTACTTGGAATGTGAATTGGAACGAAATCGCCAATAGATAAGACCATTTTACAATTTGGGCCCAAGTTAGAAGCAGAGCCTAAGGTGTAAATTATCGATAGTCCATATCTCGGAAACTATAAGAGATAATGCAATTTGGCAACCGGCAATGTAATTAGCATGCCGAATATTACTTGGAATGTGAATTGGAACGAAATCGCCAATAGATAAGACGATTTTACAATTTGGGCCCAAGTTAGAAGCAGAGCCTAAGGTGTAAATTATCGATAGTCCATATCTCGGAAACTATAAGAGATAATGCCATTTGGCAACCGGCAATGTAATTAGCATGCCGAATATTACTTGGAATGTGAATTGGAACAAAATCGCCAATAGATAAGACCATTTTACAATTTGGGCCCAAGTTAGAAGCAGAGCCTAAGGTGTAAATTATCGATAGTCCATATCTAGGAAACTATAAGAGATAATGCAATTTGGCAACCGGCAATGGAATTAGCATGCCGAATATTACTTGGATTGTGAATTGGAACGAAATCGCCAATAGATAAGACCATTTTACAATTTGGGCTCAAGTTAGAAGCAGAGCCTAAGGTGTAAATTATCGATAGTCCATATCTCGGAAACTATAAGAGATAATGCAATTTGGCAACCGGCAATGTAATTAGCATGCCGAATATTACTTGGAATGTGAATTGGAATGAAATCGCCAATAGATAAGACCATTTTACAATTTGGGCCCAAGTTAGAAGCAGAGCCTAAGGTGTTAATTATCGATAGTCCATATCTCGGAAACTATAAGAGATAATGCAATTTGGCAACCGGCAATGTAATTAGCATGCCGAATATTACCTGGAATGTGAATTGGAACGAAATCGGCAATAGATAAGACCATTTTACAATTTGGGCCCAAGTTAGAAGCAGAGCCTAAGGTGTAAATTATCGATAGTCCATATCTCGGAAACTATAAGAGATAATGCAATTTGGCAACCGGCAATATAATTAGCATGCCGAATATTACTTGGAATGTGAATTGGAACGAAATCGCCAATAGATAAGACCATTTTACAATTTGGCCCAAGTTAGAAGCAGAGCCTAAGATGTAAATAATCGATAGTCCATATCTCGGAAACTATAAGAGATAATGCAATTTGGCAACCGGCAATGTAATTAGCATGCCGAATATTACTTGGAATGTGAATTGGAACGAATTCGCCAATAGATAAGACCATTTTACAATTTGGGCCCAAGTTAGAAGCAGAGCCTAAGGTGTAAATTATCGATAGTCCATATCTCGGAAACTATAAGAGATAATGCAATTTGGCAACCGGCAAAGTAATTAGCATGCCGAATATTACTTGGAATGTGAATTGGAACGAAATCGCCAATAGGTAAGACCATTTTACAATTTGGGCCCAAGTTAGAAGCAGAGCCTAAGGTGTAAATTATCGATAGTCCATATCTCGGAAACTATAAGAGATAATGCAATTTGGCAACCGGCAATGTAATTAGCATGCCGAATACTACTTGGAATGTGAATTGGAACGAAATCGCCAATAGATAAGACCTCGGAAACAATAAGAGATAATGCAATTTGGCAACCGGCAAAGTAATTAGCATGCCGAATATTACTTGGAATGTGAATTGGAACGAAATCGCCAATAGGTAAGACCATTTTACAATTTGGGCCCAAGTTAGAAGCAGAGCCTAAGGTGTAAATTATCGATAGTCCATATCTCGGAAACTATAAGAGATAATTCAATTTGGCAACCGGCAATGTAATTAGCATGCCGGATATTACTTGGAATGTGAATTGGAACGAAATCGCCAATAGATAAGACCATTTTACAATTTGGGCCCAAGTTAGAAGCAGAGCCTAAGGTGTAAATTATCGATAGCCCATATCTCGGAAACTATAAGAGATAATGCAATTTGGCAACCGGCAATGTAATTAGCATGCCGAATATTACTTGGAATGTGAATTGGAACGAAATCGCCAATAGATAAGACGATTTTACAATTTGGGCCCAAGTAAGAAGCAGAGCCTAAGGTGTAAATTATCGATAGTCCATATCTCGGAAACTATAAGAGATAATGCAATTTGGCAACCGGCAATGTAATTAGCATGCTGAATATTACTTGGAATGTGAATTGGAACGAAATCGCCAATAGATAAGACCATTTTACAATTTGGGCCCAAGTTAGAAGCAGAGCCTAAGGTGTAAATTATCGATAGTCCATATCTCGGAAACTATAAGAGATAATGCAATTTGGCAACCGGCAATGTAATTAGCATGCCGAATATTACTTGGAATGTGAATTGGAACGAAATCGCCAATAGGTAAGACCATTTTACAATTTGGGCCCAAGTTAGAAGCAGAGCCTAAGGTGTAAATTATCGATAGTCCATATCTCGGAAACTATAAGAGATAATTCAATTTGGCAACCGGCAATGTAATTAGCATGCCGGATATTACTTGGAATGTGAATTGGAATGAAATCGCCAATAGATAAGACCATTTTACAATTTGGGCCCAAGTTAGAAGCAGAGCCTAAGGTGTAAATTACCGATAGTCCATATCTCGGAAACTATAAGAGATAATGCAATTTGGCAACCGGCAATGTAATTAGCATGCCGAATATTACTTGGAATGTGAATTGGAACGAAATCGCCAATAGATAAGACCATTTTACAATTTGGGCCCAAGTTAGAAGCAGAGCCTAAGGTGTAAATTATCGATAGTCCATATCTCGGAAACTATAAGAGATAATGCAATTTGGCAACCGGTAATGTAATTAGCATGCCGAATATTACTTGGAATGTGAATTGGAACGAAATCGCCAATAGGTAAGACCATTTTACAATTTGGGCCCAAGTTAGAAGCAGAGCCTAAGGTGTAAATTATCGATAGTCCATATCTCGGAAACTATAAGAGATAATTCAATTTGGCAACCGGCAATGTAATTAGCATGCCGGATATTACTTGGAATGTGAATTGGAACGAAATCGCCAATAGATAAGACCATTTTACAATTTGGGCCCAAGTTAGAAGCAGAGCCTAAGGTGTAAATTATCGATAGTCCATATCTCGGAAACTATAAGAGATAATGCAATTTGGCAACCGGCAATGTAATTAGCATGCCGAATATTACTTGGAATGTGAATTGGAACGAAATCGCCAAAAGATAAGACGATTTTACAATTTGGGCCAAGTTAGAAGCAGAGCCTAAGGTGTAAATTATCGATAGTCCATATCTCGGAAACTATAAGAGATAATGCAATTTGGCAACCGGCAATGTAATTATCATGCCGAATATTAGTTGGAATGTGAATTGGAACGAAATCGCCAATAGATAAAACCATTTTACAATTTGGGCCCAAGTTAGAAGCAGAGCCTAAGGTGTAAATTATCGATAGTCCATAAGGTTCGTCCATCGATCGATGGACGAAACTATAAGAGATAATGCAATTTGGCAACCGGCAATGTAATTAGCATGCCGAATATTACTTGGAATGTGAATTGGAACGAAATCGCCAATAGATAAGACCATTTTACAATTTGGGCAAAAGTTAGAAGCAGAGCCTAAGGTGTAAATTATCGATAGTCCATATCTCGGAAACTATAAGAGATAATGCAATTTGGCAACCGGCAATGTAATTAGCATGCCGAATATTACTTGGAAAGTGTATTGGAACGAAATCGCCAATAGATAAGACCATTTTACAATTTTTGCCCAAGTTAGAAGCAGAGCCTAAGGTGTAAATTATCGATAGTCCATATCTCGGAAACTATAAGAGATAATGCAATTTGGCAACCGGCAATGTAATTAGCATGCCGAATATTACTTGGAAAGTGAATTGGAACGAAATCGCCAATAGATAAGACCATTTTACAATTTGGGCCCAAGTTAGAAGCAGAGCCTAAGGTGTAAATTATCGATAGTCCGTATCTCGGAAACTATAAGAGATAATGCAATTTGGCAACCGGCAATGTAATTAGCATGCCGAATATTACTTGGAAAGTGAATTGGAACGAAATCGCCAATAGATAAGACCATTTTACAATTTGGGCCCAAGTTAGAAGCAGAGCCTAAGGTGTAAATTATCGACAGTCCATATCTTGGAAGCTATAAGAGATAATGCAATTTGGCAACCGGCAATGTAATTAGCATGCCGAATATTACTTGGAAAGTGAATTGGAACGAAATCGCCAATAGATAAGACCATTTTACAATTTGGGCCCAAGTTAGAAGCAGAGCCTAAGGTGTAAATTATCGATAGTCCATATCTCGGAAACTATAAGAGATAATGCAATTTGGCAACCGGCAATGTAATTAGCATGCCGAATATTACTTGGAGAGTGAATTGGAACGAAATCGCCAAAAGATAAGACCATTTTACAATTTGGGCCCAAGTTAGAAGCTGAGAATGAGGTGTAAATTATCGATAGTCAATATCTCGGAAACTATAAGAGATAATGCAATTTGGCAACCGGCAATGTAATTAGCATGCCGAACATTACTTGGAAAGTGAATTGGAACGAAATCGCCAATAGATAAGACCATTTTACAATTTGGGCCCAAGTTAGAAGCAGAGCCTAAGGTGTAAATTATCGATAGTCCATATCTCGGAAACTATAAGAGGTAATCCAATTTGGCAACCGGCAATGTAATTAGCATGCCGAATATTACTTGGAATGTGAATTGGAACGAAATCGCCAATAGATAAGACCATTTTACAATTTGGGCCCAAGTTAGAAGCAGAGCCTAAGGTGTAAATTATCGATAGTCCATATCTCGGAAACTATAAGAGATAATGCAATTTGGCAACCGGCAATGTAATTACCATGCCGAATATTACTTGGAATGTGAATTGGAACGAAATCGCCAATAGATAAGACCATATTACAATTTGGGCCCAAGTTAGAAGCAGAGCCTAAGGTGTAAATTATCGATAGTCCATATCTCGGAAACTATAAGAGATAATGCAATTTGGCAACCGGCAATGTAATTAGCATGCCGAATATTACTTGGAATGTGAATTGGAACGAAATCGCCAATAGATAAGGCCATTTTACAACTTGGGCCCAAGTTAGAAGCAGAGCCTAAGGTGTAAATTATCGATAGTCCATATCTCGGAAACTATAAGAGATAATGCAATTTGGCAACCGGCAATGTAATTAGCATGCCGAATATTACATGGAATGTGAATTGGAACGAAATCGCCAATAGGTAAGACCATTTTACAATTTGGGCCCAAGTTAGAAGCAGAGCCTAAGGTGTAAATTATCGATAGTCCATATCTCGGAAACTATAAGAGATAATTCAATTTGGCCACCGGCAATGTAATTAGCATGCCGAATATTACTTGGAATGTGAATTGGAACGAAATCGCCAATAGATAAGACCATTTTACAATTTGGGCCCAAGTTAGAAGCAGAGCCTAAGGTGTAAATTATCGATAGTCCATATCTCGGAAACTATAAGAGATAATGCAATTTGGCAACCGGCAATGTAATTAGCATGCCGAATATTACTTGGAATGTGAATTGGAACGAAATCGCCTATAGATAAGGCCATTTTACAATTTGGGCCCAAGTTAGAAGCAGAGCCTAAGGTGTAAATTAACGATAGTCCATATCTCGGAAACTATAAGAGATAATGCAATTTGGCAACCGGCAATGTAATTAGCATGCCGAATATTACTTGGAATGTGAATTGGAACGAAATCGCCAATAGATAAGACCATTTTACAATTTGGGCCCAAGTTAGAAGCAGAGCCTAAGGTGTAAATTATCGATAGTCCATATCTCGGAAACTATAAGAGATAATGCAATTTGGCAACCGGCAATGTAATTAGCATGCCGAATATTACTTGGAATGTGAATTGGAACGAAATCGCAAATAGATAAGACCATTTTACAATTTGGGCCCAAGTTAGAAGCAGAGCCTAAGGTGTAAATTATCGATAGTCCATATCTCGGAAACTATAAGAGATAATGCAATTTCGCAACCGGCAATGTAATTAGCATGCCGAATATTACTTGGAATGTGAATTGGGACGAAATCGCCAATAGATAAGACCATTTTACAATTTGGGCCCAAGTTAGAAGCAGAGCCTAAGGTGTAAATTATCGATAGTCCATATCTCGGAAACTATAAGAGATAATGCAATTTGGCAACCGGCAATGTAATTAGCATGCCGAATATTACTTGGAATGTGAATTGGAACGAAATCGCCAATAGATAAGACCATTTTACAATTTGGGCCCAAGTTAGAAGCAGAGCCTAAGGTGTAAATTATCGATAGTCCATATCTCGGAAACTATAAGAGATAATTCAATTTGGCAACCGGCAATGTAATTAGCATGCCGAATATTACTTGGAATGTGAATTGGAACGAAATCGCCAATAGATAAGACCATTTTACAATTTGGGCCCAAGTTAGAAGCAGAGCCTAAGGTGTAAATTATCGATAGTCCATATCTCGGAAACTATAAGAGATAATGCAATTTGGCAACCGGCAATGTAATTAGCATGCCGAATATTACTTGGAATGTGAATTGGAACGAAATCGCCAATAGATAAGACGATTTTACAATTTGGGCCCAAGTTAGAAGCAGAGCCTAAGGTGTAAATTATCGATAGTCCATATCTCGGAAACTATAAGAGATAATGCAATTTGGCAACCGGCAATGTAATTAGCATGCCGAATATTACTTGGAATGTGAATTGGAACAAAATCGCCAATAGATAAGACCATTTTACAATTTGGGCCCAAGTTAGAAGCAGAGCCTAAGGTGTAAATTATCGATAGTCCATATCTAGGAAACTATAAGAGATAATGCAATTTGGCAACCGGCAATGGAATTAGCATGCCGAATATTACTTGGAATGTGAATTGGAACGAAATCGCCAATAGATAAGACCATTTTACAATTTGGGCTCAAGTTAGAAGCAGAGCCTAAGGTGTAAATTATCGATAGTCCATATCTCGGAAACTATAAGAGATAATGCAATTTGGCAACCGGCAATGTAATTAGCATGCCGAATATTACTTGGAATGTGAATTGGAATGAAATCGCCAATAGATAAGACCATTTTACAATTTGGGCCCAAGTTAGAAGCAGAGCCTAAGGTGTTAATTATCGATAGTCCATATCTCGGAAACTATAAGAGATAATGCAATTTGGCAACCGGCAATATAATTAGCATGCCGAATATTACTTGGAATGTGAATTGGAACGAAATCGCCAATAGATAAGACCATTTTACAATTTGGCCCAAGTTAGAAGCAGAGCCTAAGATGTAAATAATCGATAGTCCATATCTCGGAAACTATAAGAGATAATGCAATTTGGCAACCGGCAATGTAATTAGCATGCCGAATATTACTTGGAATGTGAATTGGAACGAATTCGCCAATAGATAAGACCATTTTACAATTTGGGCCCAAGTTAGAAGCAGAGCCTAAGGTGTAAATTATCGATAGTCCATATCTCGGAAACTATAAGAGATAATGCAATTTGGCAACCGGCAAAGTAATTAGCATGCCGAATATTACTTGGAATGTGAATTGGAACGAAATCTCCAATAGGTAAGACCATTTTAAAATTTGGGCCCAAGTTAGAAGCAGAGCCTAAGGTGTAAATTATCGATAGTCCATATCTCGGAAACTATAAGAGATAATTCAATTTGGCAACCGGCAATGTAATTAGCATGCCGGATATTACTTGGAATGTGAATTGGAACGAAATCGCCAATAGATATGACCATTTTACAATTTGGGCCCAAGTTAGAAGCAGAGCCTAAGGTGTAAATTATCGATAGTCCATATCTCGGAAACTATAAGAGATAATGCAATTTGGCAACCGGCAATGTAATTAGCATGCCGAATATTACTTGGAATGTGAATTGGAACGAAATCGCCAATAGATAAGACCATTTTACAACTTGGGCCCAAGTTAGAAGCAGAGCCTAAGGTGTAAATTATCGATAGTCCATATCTCGGAAACTATAAGAGATAATGCAATTTGGCAACCGGCAATGTAATTAGCATGCCGAATATTACATGGAATGTGAATTGGAACGAAATCGCCAATAGGTAAGACCATTTTACAATTTGGGCCCAAGTTAGAAGCAGAGCCTAAGGTGTAAATTATCGATAGTCCATATCTCGGAAACTATAAGAGATAATTCAATTTGGCCACCGGCAATGTAATTAGCATGCCGAATATTACTTGGAATGTGAATTGGAACGAAATCGCCAATAGATAAGACCATTTTACAATTTGGGCCCAAGTTAGAAGCAGAGCCTAAGGTGTAAATTATCGATAGTCCATATCTCGGAAACTATAAGAGATAATGCAATTTGGCAACCGGCAATGTAATTAGCATGCCGAATATTACTTGGAATGTGAATTGGAACGAAATCGCCAATAGATAAGGCCATTTTACAATTTGGGCCCAAGTTAGAAGCAGAGCCTAAGGTGTAAATTAACGATAGTCCATATCTCGGAAACTATAAGAGATAATGCAATTTGGCAACCGGCAATGTAATTAGCATGCCGAATATTACTTGGAATGTGAATTGGAACGAAATCGCCAATAGATAAGACCATTTTACAATTTGGGCCCAAGTTAGAAGCAGAGCCTAAGGTGTAAATTATCGATAGTCCATATCTCGGAAACTAAAAGAGATAATGCAATTTGGCAACCGGCAATGTAATTAGCATGCCGAATATTACTTGGAATGTGAATTGGAACGAAATCGCAAATAGATAAGACCATTTTACAATTTGGGCCCAAGTTAGAAGCAGAGCCTAAGGTGTAAATTATCGATAGTCCATATCTCGGAAACTATAAGAGATAATGCAATTTCGCAACCGGCAATGTAATTAGCATGCCGAATATTACTTGGAATGTGAATTGGGACGAAATCGCCAATAGATAAGACCATTTTACAATTTGGGCCCAAGTTAGAAGCAGAGCCTAAGGTGTAAATTATCGATAGTCCATATCTCGGAAACTATAAGAGATAATGCAATTTGGCAACCGGCAATGTAATTAGCATGCCGAATATTACTTGGAATGTGAATTGGAACGAAATCGCCAATAGATAAGACCATTTTACAATTTGGGCCCAAGTTAGAAGCAGAGCCTAAGGTGTAAATTATCGATAGTCCATATCTCGGAAACTATAAGAGATAATTCAATTTGGCAACCGGCAATGTAATTAGCATGCCGAATATTACTTGGAATGTGAATTGGAACGAAATCGCCAATAGATAAGACCATTTTACAATTTGGGCCCAAGTTAGAAGCAGAGCCTAAGGTGTAAATTATCGATAGTCCATATCTCGGAAACTATAAGAGATAATGCAATTTGGCAACCGGCAATGTAATTAGCATGCCGAATATTACTTGGAATGTGAATTGGAACGAAATCGCCAATAGATAAGACGATTTTACAATTTGGGCCCAAGTTAGAAGCAGAGCCTAAGGTGTAAATTATCGATAGTCCATATCTCGGAAACTATAAGAGATAATGCAATTTGGCAACCGGCAATGTAATTAGCATGCCGAATATTACTTGGAATGTGAATTGGAACAAAATCGCCAATAGATAAGACCATTTTACAATTTGGGCCCAAGTTAGAAGCAGAGCCTAAGGTGTAAATTATCGATAGTCCATATCTAGGAAACTATAAGAGATAATGCAATTTGGCAACCGGCAATGGAATTAGCATGCCGAATATTACTTGGATTGTGAATTGGAATGAAATCGCCAATAGATAAGACCATTTTACAATTTGGGCTCAAGTTAGAAGCAGAGCCTAAGGTGTAAATTATCGATAGTCCATATCTCGGAAACTATAAGAGATAATGCAATTTGGCAACCGGCAATGTAATTAGCATGCCGAATATTACTTGGAATGTGAATTGGAATGAAATCGCCAATAGATAAGACCATTTTACAATTTGGGCCCAAGTTAGAAGCAGAGCCTAAGGTG
Organism: Rhynchophorus ferrugineus; assembly: GCF_030347505.1. Classification (NCBI taxonomy): domain Eukaryota; kingdom Metazoa; phylum Arthropoda; class Insecta; order Coleoptera; family Curculionidae; genus Rhynchophorus; species Rhynchophorus ferrugineus. Next base: position 91,834 of record NW_027472828.1, read on the forward strand.
TTAATTATCGATAGTCCATATCTCGGAAACTATAAGAGATAATGCAATTTGGCAACCGGCAATGTAATTAGCATGCCGAATATTACCTGGAATGTGAATTGGAACGAAATCGGCAATAGATAAGACCATTTTACAATTTGGGCCCAAGTTAGAAGCAGAGCCTAAGGTGTAAATTATCGATAGTCCATATCTCGGAAACTATAAGAGATAATGCAATTTGGCAACCGGCAATATAATTAGCATGCCGAATATTACTTGGAATGTGAATTGGAACGAAATCGCCAATAGATAAGACCATTTTACAATTTGGCCCAAGTTAGAAGCAGAGCCTAAGATGTAAATAATCGATAGTCCATATCTCGGAAACTATAAGAGATAATGCAATTTGGCAACCGGCAATGTAATTAGCATGCCGAATATTACTTGGAATGTGAATTGGAACGAATTCGCCAATAGATAAGACCATTTTACAATTTGGGCCCAAGTTAGAAGCAGAGCCTAAGGTGTAAATTATCGATAGTCCATATCTCGGAAACTATAAGAGATAATGCAATTTGGCAACCGGCAAAGTAATTAGCATGCCGAATATTACTTGGAATGTGAATTGGAACGAAATCGCCAATAGGTAAGACCATTTTACAATTTGGGCCCAAGTTAGAAGCAGAGCCTAAGGTGTAAATTATCGATAGTCCATATCTCGGAAACTATAAGAGATAATGCAATTTGGCAACCGGCAATGTAATTAGCATGCCGAATATTACTTGGAATGTGAATTGGAACGAAATCGCCAATAGATAAGACCTCGGAAACTATAAGAGATAATGCAATTTGGCAACCGGCAAAGTAATTAGCATGCCGAATATTACTTGGAATGTGAATTGGAACGAAATCGCCAATAGGTAAGACCATTTTACAATTTGGGCCCAAGTTAGAAGCAGAGCCTAAGGTGTAAATTATCGATAGTCCATATCTCGGAAACTATAAGAGATAATTCAATTTGGCAACCGGCAATGTAATTAGCATGCCGGATATTACTTGGAATGTGAATTGGAACGAAATCGCCAATAGATAAGACCATTTTACAATTTGGGCCCAAGTTAGAAGCAGAGCCTAAGGTGTAAATTATCGATAGCCCATATCTCGGAAACTATAAGAGATAATGCAATTTGGCAACCGGCAATGTAATTAGCATGCCGAATATTACTTGGAATGTGAATTGGAACGAAATCGCCAATAGATAAGACGATTTTACAATTTGGGCCCAAGTAAGAAGCAGAGCCTAAGGTGTAAATTATCGATAGTCCATATCTCGGAAACTATAAGAGATAATGCAATTTGGCAACCGGCAATGTAATTAGCATGCTGAATATTACTTGGAATGTGAATTGGAACGAAATCGCCAATAGATAAGACCATTTTACAATTTGGGCCCAAGTTAGAAGCAGAGCCTAAGGTGTAAATTATCGATAGTCCATATCTCGGAAACTATAAGAGATAATGCAATTTGGCAACCGGCAATGTAATTAGCATGCCGAATATTACTTGGAATGTGAATTGGAACGAAATCGCCAATAGGTAAGACCATTTTACAATTTGGGCCCAAGTTAGAAGCAGAGCCTAAGGTGTAAATTATCGATAGTCCATATCTCGGAAACTATAAGAGATAATTCAATTTGGCAACCGGCAATGTAATTAGCATGCCGGATATTACTTGGAATGTGAATTGGAATGAAATCGCCAATAGATAAGACCATTTTACAATTTGGGCCCAAGTTAGAAGCAGAGCCTAAGGTGTAAATTACCGATAGTCCATATCTCGGAAACTATAAGAGATAATGCAATTTGGCAACCGGCAATGTAATTAGCATGCCGAATATTACTTGGAATGTGAATTGGAACGAAATCGCCAATAGATAAGACCATTTTACAATTTGGGCCCAAGTTAGAAGCAGAGCCTAAGGTGTAAATTATCGATAGTCCATATCTCGGAAACTATAAGAGATAATGCAATTTGGCAACCGGTAATGTAATTAGCATGCCGAATATTACTTGGAATGTGAATTGGAACGAAATCGCCAATAGGTAAGACCATTTTACAATTTGGGCCCAAGTTAGAAGCAGAGCCTAAGGTGTAAATTATCGATAGTCCATATCTCGGAAACTATAAGAGATAATTCAATTTGGCAACCGGCAATGTAATTAGCATGCCGGATATTACTTGGAATGTGAATTGGAACGAAATCGCCAATAGATAAGACCATTTTACAATTTGGGCCCAAGTTAGAAGCAGAGCCTAAGGTGTAAATTATCGATAGTCCATATCTCGGAAACTATAAGAGATAATGCAATTTGGCAACCGGCAATGTAATTAGCATGCCGAATATTACTTGGAATGTGAATTGGAACGAAATCGCCAAAAGATAAGACGATTTTACAATTTGGGCCAAGTTAGAAGCAGAGCCTAAGGTGTAAATTATCGATAGTCCATATCTCGGAAACTATAAGAGATAATGCAATTTGGCAACCGGCAATGTAATTATCATGCCGAATATTAGTTGGAATGTGAATTGGAACGAAATCGCCAATAGATAAAACCATTTTACAATTTGGGCCCAAGTTAGAAGCAGAGCCTAAGGTGTAAATTATCGATAGTCCATAAATCGGAAACTATAAGAGATAATGCAATTTGGCAACCGGCAATGTAATTAGCATGCCGAATATTACTTGGAATGTGAATTGGAACGAAATCGCCAATAGATAAGACCATTTTACAATTTGGGCAAAAGTTAGAAGCAGAGCCTAAGGTGTAAATTATCGATAGTCCATATCTCGGAAACTATAAGAGATAATGCAATTTGGCAACCGGCAATGTAATTAGCATGCCGAATATTACTTGGAAAGTGTATTGGAACGAAATCGCCAATAGATAAGACCATTTTACAATTTTTGCCCAAGTTAGAAGCAGAGCCTAAGGTGTAAATTATCGATAGTCCATATCTCGGAAACTATAAGAGATAATGCAATTTGGCAACCGGCAATGTAATTAGCATGCCGAATATTACTTGGAAAGTGAATTGGAACGAAATCGCCAATAGATAAGACCATTTTACAATTTGGGCCCAAGTTAGAAGCAGAGCCTAAGGTGTAAATTATCGATAGTCCATATCTCGGAAACTATAAGAGATAATGCAATTTGGCAACCGGCAATGTAATTAGCATGCCGAATATTACTTGGAAAGTGAATTGGAACGAAATCGCCAATAGATAAGACCATTTTACAATTTGGGCCCAAGTTAGAAGCAGAGCCTAAGGTGTAAATTATCGACAGTCCATATCTCGGAAGCTATAAGAGATAATGCAATTTGGCAACCGGCAATGTAATTAGCATGCCGAATATTACTTGGAAAGTGAATTGGAACGAAATCGCCAATAGATAAGACCATTTTACAATTTGGGCCCAAGTTAGAAGCAGAGCCTAAGGTGTAAATTATCGATAGTCCATATCTCGGAAACTATAAGAGATAATGCAATTTGGCAACCGGCAATGTAATTAGCATGCCGAATATTACTTGGAGAGTGAATTGGAACGAAATCGCCAAAAGATAAGACCATTTTACAATTTGGGCCCAAGTTAGAAGCTGAGAATGAGGTGTAAATTATCGATAGTCAATATCTCGGAAACTATAAGAGATAATGCAATTTGGCAACCGGCAATGTAATTAGCATGCCGAACATTACTTGGAAAGTGAATTGGAACGAAATCGCCAATAGATAAGACCATTTTACAATTTGGGCCCAAGTTAGAAGCAGAGCCTAAGGTGTAAATTATCGATAGTCCATATCTCGGAAACTATAAGAGGTAATCCAATTTGGCAACCGGCAATGTAATTAGCATGCCGAATATTACTTGGAATGTGAATTGGAACGAAATCGCCAATAGATAAGACCATTTTACAATTTGGGCCCAAGTTAGAAGCAGAGCCTAAGGTGTAAATTATCCATAGTCCATATCTCGGAAACTATAAGAGATAATGCAATTTGGCAACCGGCAATGTAATTAGCATGCCGAATATTACGTGGAGAGTGAATTGGAACGAAATCGCCAATAGATAAGACCATTTTACAATTTGGGCCCAAGTTAGAAGCAGAGCCTAAGGTGTAAATTATCGATAGTCCATATCTCGGAAACTATAAGAGATAATGCAATTTGGCAACCGGCATTGTAATTAGCATGCCGAATACTACTTGGAATGTGAATTGGAACGAAATCGCCAATAGATAAGACCATTTTACAATTTGGGCCCAAGTTAGAAGCAGAGCCTAAGGTGTAAATTATCTATAGTCCATATCTCGGAAACTATAAGAGATAATTCAATTTGGCAACCGGCAATGTAATTAGCATGCCGAATATTACTTGGAATGTGAATTGGAAGGAAATCGCCAATAGATAAGACCATTTTACAAATTGGGCCCAAGTTAGAAGCAGAGCCTAAGGTGTAAATTATCGATAGTCCATATCTCGGAAACTATAAGAGATAATGCAATTTGGCAACCGGCAATGTTATTAGCATGCCGAATATTACTTGGAATGTGAATTGGAACGAAATCGGCAATGGATAAGACCATTTTACTATTTGGGCCCAAGTAAGAAGCAGAGCCTAAGGTGTAAATTAACGATAGTCCATATCTCGGAAACTATAAGAGATAATGCAATTTGGAAACCGGCAATGTAATTAGCATGCCGAATATTACTTGGAATGTGAATTGGAACGAAATCGCCAATAGATAAGACCATTTTACAATTTGGGCCCAATTTAGAAGCAGAGCCTAAGATGTAATTTATCGATAGTCCATATCTCGGAAACTATAAGAGATAATGCAATTTGGCAACCGGCAATGTAATTAGCATGCCGAATATTACTTGGAATGTGAATTGGAACGAAATCGCCAATAAATAAGACCATTTTACAATTTGGGCCCAAGTTAGAAGCAGAGCCTAAGGTGTAAATTATCGATAGTCCATATCTCGGAAACTATCAGAGATAATGCAATTTGGCAACCGGCAATCTAATTAGCATGCCGAATATTACTTGGAATGTGAATTGGAACGAAATCGCCAATAGGTAAGACCATTTTACAATTTGGGCCCAAGTTAGAAGCAGAGCCTAAGGTGTAAATTATCGATAGTCCATATCTCGGAAACTATAAGAGATAATTCAATTTAGCAAACGGCAATGTAATTAGCATGCCGGATATTACTTGGAATGTGAATTGGAACGAAATCGTCAATAGATAAGACCATTTTACAATTTGGGCCCAAGTTAGAAGCAGGGCCTAAGGTGTAAATTATCGATAGTCCATATCTCGGAAACTATAAGAGATAATGCAATTTGGCAACCGGCAATGTAATTAGCATGCCGAATATTACTTGGAATGTGAATTGGAACGAAATCGCCAATAGATAAGACGATTTTACAATTTGGGCCCAAGTTAGAAGCAGAGCCTAAGGTGTAAATTATCGATAGTCCATATCTCGGAAACTATAAGAGATAATGCAATTTGGCAACCGGCAATGTAATTAGCATGCCGAATATTACTTGGAATGTGAATTGGAACGAAATCGCCAATAGATAAGACCATTTTACAATTTGGGCCCAAGTTAGAAGCAGAGCCTAAGGTGTAAATTAGCGATAGTCCATATCTCGGAAACTATAAGAGATAATGCAATTTGGCAACCGGCAATGTAATTAGCATGCCGAATATTACTTGGAATGTGAATTGGAATGAAATCGCCAATAGATAAGACCATTTTACAATTTGGGCCCAAGTTAGAAGCAGAGCCTAAGGTGTAAATTATCGATACTCCATATCTCGGAAACTATAAGGGATAATGCAATTTGGCAACCGGCAATGTAATTAGCATGCCGAATATTATTTGGAATGTGAATTGGAACGAAATCGGCAATAGATAAGACCATTTTACAATTTGGGCCCCAGTTAGAAGCAGAGCCTAAGGTGTAAATTATCGATAGTCCATATCTCGGAAACTATAAGAGATAATGCAATTTGGCAACCGGCAATGTAATTAGCATGCCGAATATTACTTGGAATGTGAATTGGAACGAAATCGCCAATAGATAAGACCATTTTAAAATTTGGGCCCAAGTTAGAAGCAGAGCCTAAGGTGTAAATTATCGACAGTCCATATCTCGGAAGCTATAAGAGATAATGCAATTTGGCAACCGGCAATGCAATTAGCATGCCGAATATTACTTGGAATGTGAATTGGAACGAAATCGCCAATAGATAAGACCATTTTACAATTTGAGCCCAAGTTAGAAGCAGAGCCTAAGGTGTAAATTATCGACTGTCCATATCTCGGAAGCTATAAGAGATAATGCAATTTGGCAACCGGCAATGTAATTAGCATGCCGAATATTACTTGGAATGTGAATTGGAACGAAATCGCCAATAGATAAGGCCATTTTACAATTTGGGCCCAAGTTAGAAGCAGAGCCTAATGTGTAAATTATCGATAGTCCATATCTCGGAAACTATAAGAGATAATGCAATTTGGCAACCGGCAATGTAATTAGCATGCCGAATATTACTTGGAATGTGAATTGGAACGAAATCGCCAATAGATAAGACCATTTTACAATTTGGGCCCAAGTTAGAAGCAGAGCCTAAGGTGTAAATTATCGATAGTCCATATCTCGGAAACTAAAAGAGATAATGCAATTTGGCAACCGGCAATGTAATTAGCATGCCGAATATTACTTGGAATGTGAATTGGAACGAAATCGCCAATAGATAAGACCATTTTACAATTTGGGCCCAAGTTAGAAGCAGAGCCTAAGGTGTAAATTATCGATAGTCCATATCTCGGAAACTATAAGAGATAATGCAATTTGGCAACCGGCAATGTAATTAGCATGCCGAATATTACTTGGAATGTGAATTGGAACGAAATCGCCAATAGGTAAGACCATTTTACAATTTGGGCCCAAGTTAGAAGCAGAGCCTAAGGTGTAAATTATCGATAGTCCATATCTCGGAAACTATAAGAGATAATTCAATTTGGCAACCGGCAATGTAATTAGCATGCCGGATATTACTTGGAATGTGAATTGGAACGAAATCGCCAATAGATAAGACCATTTTACAATTTGGGCCCAAGTTAGAAGCAGAGCCTAAGGTGTAAATTATCGATAGTCCATATCTCGGAAACTATAAGAGATAATGCAATTTGGCAACCGGCAATGTAATTAGCATGCCGAATATTACTTGGAATGTGAATTGGAACGAAATCGCCAATAGATAAGACCATTTTACAATTTGGGCCAAGTTAGAAGCAGAGCCTAAGGTGTAAATTATCGATAGTCCATATCTCGGAAACTATAAGAGATAATGCAATTTGGCAACCGGCAATGTAATTAGCATGCCGAATATTACTTGGAATGTGAATTGGAACGAAATCGCCAATAGATAAAACCATTTTACAATTTGGGCCCAAGTTAGAAGCAGAGCCTAAGGTGTAAATTATCGATAGTCCATAAATCGGAAACTATAAGAGATAATGCAATTTGGCAACCGGCAATGTAATTAGCATGCCGAATATTACTTGGAATGTGAATTGGAACGAAATCGCCAATAGATAAGACCATTTTACAATTTGGGCCCAAGTTAGAAGCAGAGCCTAAGGTGTAAATTATCGATAGTCCATATCTCGGAAACTATAAGAGATAATGCAATTTGGCAACCGGCAATATAATTAGCATGCCGAATATTACTTGGAAAGTGTATTGGAACGAAATCGCCAATAGATAAGACCATTTTACAATTTGGGCCCAAGTTAGAAGCAGAGCCTAAGGTGTAAATTATCCATAGTCCATATCTCGGAAACTATAAGAGATAATGCAATTTGGCAACCGGCAATGTAATTAGCATGCCGAATATTACGTGGAGAGTGAATTGGAACGAAATCGCCAATAGATAAGACCATTTTACAATTTGGGCCCAAGTTAGAAGCAGAGCCTAAGGTGTAAATTATCGATAGTCCATATCTCGGAAACTATAAGAGATAATGCAATTTGGCAACCGGCAAAGTAATTAGCATGCCGAATATTACTTGGAATGTGAATTGGAACGAAATCGCCAATAGGTAAGACCATTTTACAATTTGGGCCCAAGTTAGAAGCAGAGCCTAAGGTGTAAATTATCGATAGTCCATATCTCGGAAACTATAAGAGATAATTCAATTTGGCAACCGGCAATGTAATTAGCATGCCGGATATTACTTGGAATGTGAATTGGAACGAAATCGCCAATAGATAAGACCATTTTACAATTTGGGTCCAAGTTAGAAGCAGAGCCTAAGGTGTAAATTATCGATAGCCCATATCTCGGAAACTATAAGAGATAATGCAATTTGGCAACCGGCAATGTAATTAGCATGCCGAATATTACTTGGAATGTGAATTGGAACGAAATCGCCAATAGATAAGACGATTTTACAATTTGGGCCCAAGTAAGAAGCAGAGCCTAAGGTGTAAATTATCGATAGTCCATATCTCGGAAACTATAAGAGATAATGCAATTTGGCAACCGGCAATGTAATTAGCATGCTGAATATTACTTGGAATGTGAATTGGAACGAAATCGCCAATAGATAAGACCATTTTACAATTTGGGCCCAAGTTAGAAGCAGAGCCTAAGGTGTAAATTATCGATAGTCCATATCTCGGAAACTATAAGAGATAATGCAATTTGGCAACCGGCAATGTAATTAGCATGCCGAATATTACTTGGAATGTGAATTGGAACGAAATCGCCAATAGGTAAGACCATTTTACAATTTGGGCCCAAGTTAGAAGCAGAGCCTAAGGTGTAAATTATCGATAGTCCATATCTCGGAAACTATAAGAGATAATTCAATTTGGCAACCGGCAATGTAATTAGCATGCCGGATATTACTTGGAATGTGAATTGGAATGAAATCGCCAATAGATAAGACCATTTTACAATTTGGGCCCAAGTTAGAAGCAGAGCCTAAGGTGTAAATTACCGATAGTCCATATCTCGGAAACTATAAGAGATAATGCAATTTGGCAACCGGCAATGTAATTAGCATGCCGAATATTACTTGGAATGTGAATTGGAACGAAATCGCCAATAGATAAGACCATTTTACAATTTGGGCCCAAGTTAGAAGCAGAGCCTAAGGTGTAAATTATCGATAGTCCATATCTCGGAAACTATAAGAGATAATGCAATTTGGCAACCGGTAATGTAATTAGCATGCCGAATATTACTTGGAATGTGAATTGGAACGAAATCGCCAATAGGTAAGACCATTTTACAATTTGGGCCCAAGTTAGAAGCAGAGCCTAAGGTGTAAATTATCGATAGTCCATATCTCGGAAACTATAAGAGATAATTCAATTTGGCAACCGGCAATGTAATTAGCATGCCGGATATTACTTGGAATGTGAATTGGAACGAAATCGCCAATAGATAAGACCATTTTACAATTTGGGCCCAAGTTAGAAGCAGAGCCTAAGGTGTAAATTATCGATAGTCCATATCTCGGAAACTATAAGAGATAATGCAATTTGGCAACCGGCAATGTAATTAGCATGCCGAATATTACTTGGAATGTGAATTGGAACGAAATCGCCAAAAGATAAGACGATTTTACAATTTGGGCCAAGTTAGAAGCAGAGCCTAAGGTGTAAATTATCGATAGTCCATATCTCGGAAACTATAAGAGATAATGCAATTTGGCAACCGGCAATGTAATTATCATGCCGAATATTAGTTGGAATGTGAATTGGAACGAAATCGCCAATAGATAAAACCATTTTACAATTTGGGCCCAAGTTAGAAGCAGAGCCTAAGGTGTAAATTATCGATAGTCCATAAATCGGAAACTATAAGAGATAATGCAATTTGGCAACCGGCAATGTAATTAGCATGCCGAATATTACTTGGAATGTGAATTGGAACGAAATCGCCAATAGATAAGACCATTTTACAATTTGGGCAAAAGTTAGAAGCAGAGCCTAAGGTGTAAATTATCGATAGTCCATATCTCGGAAACTATAAGAGATAATGCAATTTGGCAACCGGCAATGTAATTAGCATGCCGAATATTACTTGGAAAGTGTATTGGAACGAAATCGCCAATAGATAAGACCATTTTACAATTTTTGCCCAAGTTAGAAGCAGAGCCTAAGGTGTAAATTATCGATAGTCCATATCTCGGAAACTATAAGAGATAATGCAATTTGGCAACCGGCAATGTAATTAGCATGCCGAATATTACTTGGAAAGTGAATTGGAACGAAATCGCCAATAGATAAGACCATTTTACAATTTGGGCCCAAGTTAGAAGCAGAGCCTAAGGTGTAAATTATCGAGAGTCCATATCTCGGAAACTATAAGAGATAATGCAATTTGGCAACCGGCAATGTAATTAGCATGCCGAATATTACTTGGAAAGTGAATTGGAACGAAATCGCCAATAGATAAGACCATTTTACAATTTGGGCCCAAGTTAGAAGCAGAGCCTAAGGTGTAAATTATCGACAGTCCATATCTCGGAAGCTATAAGAGATAATGCAATTTGGCAACCGGCAATGTAATTAGCATGCCGAATATTACTTGAAAAGTGAATTGGAACGAAATCGCCAATAGATAAGACCATTTTACAATTTGGGCCCAAGTTAGAAGCAGAGCCTAAGGTGTAAATTATCGATAGTCCATATCTCGGAAACTATAAGAGATAATGCAATTTGGCAACCGGCAATGTAATTAGCATGCCGAATATTACTTGGAGAGTGAATTGGAACGAAATCGCCAAAAGATAAGACCATTTTACAATTTGGGCCCAAGTTAGAAGCTGAGAATGAGGTGTAAATTATCGATAGTCAATATCTCGGAAACTATAAGAGATAATGCAATTTGGCAACCGGCAATGTAATTAGCATGCCGAACATTACTTGGAAAGTGAATTGGAACGAAATCGCCAATAGATAAGACCATTTTACAATTTGGGCCCAAGTTAGAAGCAGAGCCTAAGGTGTAAATTATCGATAGTCCATATCTCGGAAACTATAAGAGGTAATCCAATTTGGCAACCGGCAATGTAATTAGCATGCCGAATATTACTTGGAATGTGAATTGGAACGAAATCGCCAATAGATAAGACCATTTTACAATTTGGGCCCAAGTTAGAAGCAGAGCCTAAGGTGTAAATTATCCATAGTCCATATCTCGGAAACTATAAGAGATAATGCAATTTGGCAACCGGCAATGTAATTAGCATGCCGAATATTACGTGGAGAGTGAATTGGAACGAAATCGCCAATAGATAAGACCATTTTACAATTTGGGCCCAAGTTAGAAGCAGAGCCTAAGGTGTAAATTATCGATAGTCCATATCTCGGAAACTATAAGAGATAATGCAATTTGGCAACCGGCATTGTAATTAGCATGCCGAATACTACTTGGAATGTGAATTGGAACGAAATCGCCAATAGATAAGACCATTTTACAATTTGGGCCCAAGTTAGAAGCAGAGCCTAAGGTGTAAATTATCTATAGTCCATATCTCGGAAACTATAAGAGATAATTCAATTTGGCAACCGGCAATGTAATTAGCATGCCGAATATTACTTGGAATGTGAATTGGAAGGAAATCGCCAATAGATAAGACCATTTTACAAATTGGGCCCAAGTTAGAAGCAGAGCCTAAGGTGTAAATTATCTATAGTCCATATCTCGGAAACTATAAGAGATAATGCAATTTGGCAACCGGCAATGTTATTAGCATGCCGAATATTACTTGGAATGTGAATTGGAACGAAATCGGCAATGGATAAGACCATTTTACTATTTGGGCCCAAGTAAGAAGCAGAGCCTAAGGTGTAAATTAACGATAGTCCATATCTCGGAAACTATAAGAGATAATGCAATTTGGAAACCGGCAATGTAATTAGCATGCCGAATATTACTTGGAATGTGAATTGGAACGAAATCGCCAATAGATAAGACCATTTTACAATTTGGGCCCAAGTTAGAAGCAGAGCCTAAGATGTAATTTATCGATAGTCCATATCTCGGAAACTATAAGAGATAATGCAATTTGGCAACCGGCAATGTAATTAGCATGCCGAATATTACTTGGAATGTGAATTGGAACGAAATCGCCAATAAATAAGACCATTTTACAATTTGGGCCCAAGTTAGAAGCAGAGCCTAAGGTGTAAATTATCGATAGTCCATATCTCGGAAACTATCAGAGATAATGCAATTTGGCAACCGGCAATCTAATTAGCATGCCGAATATTACTTGGAATGTGAATTGGAACGAAATCGCCAATAGGTAAGACCATTTTACAATTTGGGCCCAAGTTAGAAGCAGAGCCTAAGGTGTAAATTATCGATAGTCCATATCTCGGAAACTATAAGAGATAATTCAATTTAGCAAACGGCAATGTAATTAGCATGCCGGATATTACTTGGAATGTGAATTGGAACGAAATCGTCAATAGATAAGACCATTTTACAATTTGGGCCCAAGTTAGAAGCAGGGCCTAAGGTGTAAATTATCGATAGTCCATATCTCGGAAACTATAAGAGATAATGCAATTTGGCAACCGGCAATGTAATTAGCATGCCGAATATTACTTGGAATGTGAATTGGAACGAAATCGCCAATAGATAAGACGATTTTACAATTTGGGCCCAAGTTAGAAGCAGAGCCTAAGGTGTAAATTATCGATAGTCCATATCTCGGAAACTATAAGAGATAATGCAATTTGGCAACCGGCAATGTAATTAGCATGCCGAATATTACTTGGAATGTGAATTGGAACGAAATCGCCAATAGATAAGACCATTTTACAATTTGGGCCCAAGTTAGAAGCAGAGCCTAAGGTGTAAATTAGCGATAGTCCATATCTCGGAAACTATAAGAGATAATGCAATTTGGCAACCGGCAATGTAATTAGCATGCCGAATATTACTTGGAATGTGAATTGGAATGAAATCGCCAATAGATAAGACCATTTTACAATTTGGGCCCAAGTTAGAAGCAGAGCCTAAGGTGTAAATTATCGATACTCCATATCTCGGAAACTATAAGGGATAATGCAATTTGGCAACCGGCAATGTAATTAGCATGCCGAATATTATTTGGAATGTGAATTGGAACGAAATCGGCAATAGATAAGACCATTTTACAATTTGGGCCCCAGTTAGAAGCAGAGCCTAAGGTGTAAATTATCGATAGTCCATATCTCGGAAACTATAAGAGATAATGCAATTTGGCAACCGGCAATGTAATTAGCATGCCGAATATTACTTGGAATGTGAATTGGAACGAAATCGCCAATAGATAAGACCATTTTAAAATTTGGGCCCAAGTTAGAAGCAGAGCCTAAGGTGTAAATTATCGACAGTCCATATCTCGGAAGCTATAAGAGATAATGCAATTTGGCAACCGGCAATGCAATTAGCATGCCGAATATTACTTGGAATGTGAATTGGAACGAAATCGCCAATAGATAAGACCATTTTACAATTTGAGCCCAAGTTAGAAGCAGAGCCTAAGGTGTAAATTATCGACTGTCCATATCTCGGAAGCTATAAGAGATAATGCAATTTGGCAACCGGCAATGTAATTAGCATGCCGAATATTACTTGGAATGTGAATTGGAACGAAATCGCCAATAGATAAGGCCATTTTACAATTTGGGCCCAAGTTAGAAGCAGAGCCTAATGTGTAAATTATCGATAGTCCATATCTCGGAAACTATAAGAGATAATGCAATTTGGCAACCGGCAATGTAATTAGCATGCCGAATATTACTTGGAATGTGAATTGGAACGAAATCGCCAATAGATAAGACCATTTTACAATTTGGGCCCAAGTTAGAAGCAGAGCCTAAGGTGTAAATTATCGATAGTCCATATCTCGGAAACTAAAAGAGATAATGCAATTTGGCAACCGGCAATGTAATTAGCATGCCGAATATTACTTGGAATGTGAATTGGAACGAAATCGCCAATAGATAAGACCATTTTACAATTTGGGCCCAAGTTAGAAGCAGAGTCTAAGGTGTAAATTATCGATAGTCCATATCTCGGAAACTATAAGAGATAATGCAATTTGGCAACCGGCAATGTAATTAGCATGCCGAATATTACTTGGAATGTGAATTGGAACGAAATCGCCAATAGGTAAGACCATTTTACAATTTGGGCCCAAGTTAGAAGCAGAGCCTAAGGTGTAAATTATCGATAGTCCATATCTCGGAAACTATAAGAGATAATTCAATTTGGCAACCGGCAATGTAATTAGCATGCCGGATATTACTTGGAATGTGAATTGGAACGAAATCGCCAATAGATAAGACCATTTTACAATTTGGGCCCAAGTTAGAAGCAGAGCCTAAGGTGTAAATTATCGATAGTCCATATCTCGGAAACTATAAGAGATAATGCAATTTGGCAACCGGCAATGTAATTAGCATGCCGAATATTACTTGGAATGTGAATTGGAACGAAATCGCCAATAGATAAGACCATTTTACAATTTGGGCCAAGTTAGAAGCAGAGCCTAAGGTGTAAATTATCGATAGTCCATATCTCGGAAACTATAAGAGATAATGCAATTTGGCAACCGGCAATGTAATTAGCATGCCGAATATTACTTGGAATGTGAATTGGAACGAAATCGCCAATAGATAAAACCATTTTACAATTTGGGCCCAAGTTAGAAGCAGAGCCTAAGGTGTAAATTATCGATAGTCCATAAGGTTCGTCCATCGATCGGAAACTATAAGAGATAATGCAATTTGGCAACCGGCAATGTAATTAGCATGCCGAATATTACTTGGAATGTGAATTGGAACGAAATCGCCAATAGATAAGACCATTTTACAATTTGGGCCCAAGTTAGAAGCAGAGCCTAAGGTGTAAATTATCGATAGTCCATATCTCGGAAACTATAAGAGATAATGCAATTTGGCAACCGGCAATATAATTAGCATGCCGAATATTACTTGGAAAGTGTATTGGAACGAAATCGCCAATAGATAAGACCATTTTACAATTTGGGCCCAAGTTAGAAGCAGAGCCTAAGGTGTAAATTATCCATAGTCCATATCTCGGAAACTATAAGAGATAATGCAATTTGGCAACCGGCAATGTAATTAGCATGCCGAATATTACGTGGAGAGTGAATTGGAACGAAATCGCCAACAGATAAGACCATTTTACAATTTGGGCCCAAGTTAGAAGCAGAGCCTAAGGTGTAAATTATCGATAGTCCATATCTCGGAAACTATAAGAGATAATGCAATTTGGCAACCGGCAATGTAATTAGCATGCCGAATACTACTTGGAATGTGAATTGGAACGAAATCGCCAATAGATAAGACCATTTTACAATTTGGGCCCAAGTTAGAAGCAGAGCCTAAGGTGTAAATTATCTATAGTCCATATCTCGGAAACTATAAGAGATAATTCAATTTGGCAACCGGCAATGTAATTAGCATGCCGAATATTACTTGGAATGTGAATTGGAAGGAAATCGCCAATAGATAAGACCATTTTACAAATTGGGCCCAAGTTAGAAGCAGAGCCTAAGGTGTAAATTATCGATAGTCCATATCTCGGAAACTATAAGAGATAATGCAATTTGGCAACCGGCAATGTAATTAGCATGCCGAATATTACTTGGAATGTGAATTGGAACGAAATCGGCAATAGATAAGACCATTTTACTATTTGGGCCCAAGTAAGAAGCAGAGCCTAAGGTGTAAATTAATGATAGTCCATATCTCGGAAACTATAAGAGATAATGCAATTTGGCAACCGGCAATGTAATTAGCATGCCGAATATTACTTGGAATGTGAATTGGAACGAAATCGCCAATAGATAAGACCATTTTACAATTTGGGCCCAAGTTAGAAGCAGAGCCTAAGATGTAAATTATCGATAGTCCATATCTCGGAAACTATAAGAGATAATGCAATTTGGCAACCGGCAATGTAATTAGCATGCCGAATATTACTTGGAATGTGAATTGGAACGAAATCGCCAATAAATAAGACCATTTTACAATTTGGGCCCAAGTTAGAAGCAGAGCCTAAGGTGTAAATTATCGATAGTCCATATCTCGGAAACTATCAGAGATAATGCAATTTGGCAACCGGCAATCTAATTAGCATGCCGAATATTACTTGGAATGTGAATTGGAACGAAATCGCCAATAGGTAAGACCATTTTACAATTTGGGCCCAAGTTAGAAGCAGAGCCTAAGGTGTAAATTATCGATAGTCCATATCTCGGAAACTATAAGAGATAATTCAATTTAGCAACCGGCAATGTAATTAGCATGCCGGATATTACTTGGAATGTGAATTGGAACGAAATCGCCAATAGATAAGACCATTTTACAATTTGGGCCCAAGTTAGAAGCACTGCCTAAGGTGTAAATTATTGATAGTCCATATCTCGGAAACTATAAGAGATAATGCAATTTGGCAACCGGCAATGTAATTAGCATGCCGAATATTACTTGGAATGTGAATTGGAACGAAATCGCCAATAGATAAGACCATTTTACAATTTGGGCCCAAGTTAGAAGCAGAGCCTAAGGTGTAAATTATCGATAGTCCATATCTCGGAAACTATAAGAGATAATGCAATTTGGCAACCGGCAATGTAATTAGCATGCCGAATATTACTTGGAATGTGAATTGGAACGAAATCGCCAATAGATAAGATCATTTTACAATTTGGGCCCAAGTTAGAAGCAGAGCCTAAGGTGTAAATTATCGATAGTCCATATCTCGGAAACTATAAGAGATAATGCAATTTGGCAACCGGCAATGTAATTAGCATGCCGAATATTACTTGGAATGTGAATTGGAACGAAATCGCCAATAGATAAGACCATTTTACAATTTGGGCCCAAGTTAGAAGCAGAGCCTAAGGTGTAAATTATCGATAGTCCATATCTCGGAAACTATAAGAGATAATGCAATTTGGCAACCGGCAATGTAATTAGCATGCCGAATATTACTTGGAATGTGAATTGGAACGAAATCGCCAATAGATAAGACCATTTTACAATTTGGGCCAAGTTAGAAGCAGAGCCTAAGGTGTAAATTATCGATAGTCCATATCTCGGAAACTATAAGAGATAATGCAATTTGGCAACCGGCAATGTAATTAGCATGCCGAATATTACTTGGAATGTGAATTGGAACGAAATCGCCAATAGATAAAACCATTTTACAATTTGGGCCCAAGTTAGAAGCAGAGCCTAAGGTGTAAATTATCGATAGTCCATAAGGTTCGTCCATCGATCGATGGACGAAACTATAAGAGATAATGCAATTTGGCAACCGGCAATGTAATTAGCATGCCGAATATTACTTGGAATGTGAATTGGAACGAAATCGCCAATAGATAAGACCATTTTACAATTTGGGCCCAAGTTAGAAGCAGAGCCTAAGGTGTAAATTATCGATAGTCCATATCTCGGAAACTATAAGAGATAATGCAATTTGGCAACCGGCAATATAATTAGCATGCCGAATATTACTTGGAAAGTGTATTGGAACGAAATCGCCAATAGATAAGACCATTTTACAATTTGGGCCCAAGTTAGAAGCAGAGCCTAAGGTGTAAATTATCCATAGTCCATATCTCGGAAACTATAAGAGATAATGCAATTTGGCAACCGGCAATGTAATTAGCATGCCGAATATTATGTGGAGAGTGAATTGGAACGAAATCGCCAATAGATAAGACCATTTTACAATTTGGGCCCAAGTTAGAAGCAGAGAGTAAGGTGTAAATTATCGATAGTCCATATCTCGGAAACTAAAAGAGATAATGCAATTTGGCAACCGGCAATGTAATTAGCATGCCGAATACTACTTGGAATGTGAATTGGAACGAAATCGCCAATAGATAAGACCATTTTACAATTTGGGCCCAAGTTAGAAGCAGAGCCTAAGGTGTAAATTATCTATAGTCCATATCTCGGAAACTATAAGAGATAATTCAATTTGGCAACCGGCAATGTAATTAGCATGCCGAATATTACTTGGAATGTGAATTGGAAGGAAATCGCCAATAGATAAGACCATTTTACAAATTGGGCCCAAGTTAGAAGCAGAGCCTAAGGTGTAAATTATCGATAGTCCATATCTCGGAAACTATAAGAGATAATGCAATTTGGCAACCGGCAATGTAATTAGCATGCCGAATATTACTTGGAATGTGAATTGGAACGAAATCGGCAATAGATAAGACCATTTTACTATTTGGGCCCAAGTAAGAAGCAGAGCCTAAGGTGTAAATTAACGATAGTCCATATCTCGGAAACTATAAGAGATAATGCAATTTGGCAACCGGCAATGTAATTAGCATGCCGAATATTACTTGGAATGTGAATTGGAACGAAATCGCCAATAGATAAGACCATTTTACAATTTGGGCCCAAGTTAGAAGCAGAGCCTAAGATGTAAATTATCGATAGTCCATATCTCGGAAACTATAAGAGATAATGCAATTTGGCAACCGGCAATGTAATTAGCATGCCGAATATTACTTGGAATGTGAATTGGAACGAAATCGCCAATAAATAAGACCATTTTACAATTTGGGCCCAAGTTAGAAGCAGAGCCTAAGGTGTAAATTATCGATAGTCCATATCTCGGAAACTATCAGAGATAATGCAATTTGGCAACCGGCAATCTAATTAGCATGCCGAATATTACTTGGAATGTGAATTGGAACGAAATCGCCAATAGGTAAGACCATTTTACAATTTGGGCCCAAGTTAGAAGCAGAGCCTAAGGTGTAAATTATCGATAGTCCATATCTCGGAAACTATAAGAGATAATTCAATTTAGCAACCGGCAATGTAATTAGCATGCCGGATATTACTTGGAATGTGAATTGGAACGAAATCGCCAATAGATAAGACCATTTTACAATTTGGGCCCAAGTTAGAAGCAGGGCCTAAGGTGTAAATTATCGATAGTCCATATCTCGGAAACTATAAGAGATAATGCAATTTGGCAACCGGCAATGTAATTAGCATGCCGAATATTACTTGGAATGTGAATTGGAACGAAATCGCCAATAGATAAGACCATTTTACAATTTGGGCCCAAGTTAGAAGCAGAGCCTAAGGTGTAAATTATCGATAGTCCATATCTCGGAAACTATAAGAGATAATGCAATTTGGCAACCGGCAATGTAATTAGCATGCCGAATATTACTTGGAATGTGAATTGGAACGAAATCGCCAATAGATAAGACCATTTTACAATTTGGGCCCAAGTTAGAAGCAGAGCCTAAGGTGTAAATTATCGATAGTCCATATCTCGGAAACTATAAGAGATAATGCAATTTGGCAACCGGCAATGTAATTAGCATGCCGAATATTACTTGGAATGTGAATTGGAACGAAATCGCCAATAGATAAGACCATTTTACAATTTGGGCCCAAGTTAGAAGCAGAGCCTAAGGTGTAAATTATCGATAGTCCATATCTCGGAAACTATAAGAGATAATGCAATTTGACAACCGGCAATGTAATTAGCATGCCGAATATTACTTGGAATGTGAATTGGAACGAAATCGCCAATAGATAAGACCATTTTACAATTTGGGCCCAAGTTAGAAGCAGAGCCTAAGGTGTAAATTATCGATAGTCCATATCTCGGAAACTATAAGAGATATTGCAATTTGGCAACCGGCAATGTAATTAGCATGCCGAATGTTACTTGGAATGTGAATTGGAACGAAATCGCCAATAGATAAGACCATTTTACAATTTGGGCCCAAGTTAGAAGCAGAGCCTAAGGTGTAAATTATCGATAGTCCATATCTCGGAAACTATAAGAGATAATGCAATTTGGCAACCGGCAATGTAATTAGCATGCCGAATATTACTTGGAATGTGAATTGGAACGAAATCGCCAATAGATAAGACCATATTACAATTTGGGCACAAGTTAGAAGCAGAGTCTAAGGTGTAAATTATCGATAGTCCATATCTCGGAAACTATAAGAGATAATGCAATTTGGCAACCGGCAATGTAATTAGCATGCCGAATATTACTTGGAATGTGAATTGGAACGAAATCGCCAATAGATAAGACCATTTTACAATTTGGGCCCAAGTTAGAAGCAGAGCCTAAGGTGTAAATTATCGATAGTCCATATCTCGGAAACTATAAGAGATAATGCAATTTGGCAACCGGCAATGTAATTAGCATGCCGAATATTACATGGAATGTGAATTGGAACGAAATCGCCAATAGGTAAGACCATTTTACAATTTGGGCCCAAGTTAGAAGCAGAGCCTAAGGTGTAAATTATCGATAGTCCATATCTCGGAAACTATAAGAGATAATTCAATTTGGCCACCGGCAATGTAATTAGCATGCCGAATATTACTTGGAATGTGAATTGGAACGAAATCGCCAATAGATAAGACCATTTTACAATTTGGGCCCAAGTTAGAAGCAGAGCCTAAGGTGTAAATTATCGATAGTCCATATCTCGGAAACTATAAGAGATAATGCAATTTGGCAACCGGCAATGTAATTAGCATGCCGAATATTACTTGGAATGTGAATTGGAACGAAATCGCCAATAGATAAGGCCATTTTACAATTTGGGCCTAAGTTAGAAGCAGAGCCTAAGGTGTAAATTATCGATAGTCCATATCTCGGAAACTATAAGAGATAATGCAATTTGGCAACCGGCAATGTAATTAGCATGCCGAATATTACTTGGAATGTGAATTGGAACGAAATCGCCAATAGATAAGACCATTTTACAATTTGGGCCCAAGTTAGAAGCAGAGCCTAAGGTGTAAATTATCGATAGTCCATATCTCGGAAACTAAAAGAGATAATGCAATTTGGCAACCGGCAATGTAATTAGCATGCCGAATATTACTTGGAATGTGAATTGGAACGAAATCGCCAATAGATAAGACCATTTTACAATTTGGGCCCAAGTTAGAAGCAGAGCCTAAGGTTAAAAATAATCGATAGTCCATATCTCGGAAACTATAAGAGATAATGCAATTTGGGAACCGGCAATGTAATTAGCATGCCGAATATTACTTGGAATGTGAATTGGAACGAAATCGCCAATAGATAAGACCATTTTACAATTTGGGCCCAAGTTAGAAGCAGAGCCTAAGGTGTAAATTATCGATAGTCCATATCTCGGAAACTATAAGAGATAATGCAACTTGGCCACCGGCAATGTAAGTAGCATGCCGAATATTACTTGGAATGTGAATTGGAACGAAATCGCCAATAGGTAAGACCATTTTACAATTTGGACCCAAGTTAGAAGCAGAGCCTAAGGTGTAAATTATCGATAGTCCATATCTCGGAAACTATAGGAGATAATTCAATTTGGCAACCGGCAATGAAATTAGCATGCCGAATATTACTTGGAATGTGAATTGGAACGAAATCGCCAATAGATGAGACGATTTTACAATTTGGGCCCAAGTTAGAAGCAGAGCCTAAGGTGTAAATTATCGATAGTCCATATCTCGGAAACTATAAGAGATAATGCAACTTGGCAACCGGCAATGTAATTAGCATGCCGAATATTACTTGGAATGTGAATTGGAATGAAATCGCCAATAGATAAGACCATTTTACAATTTGGGCCCAAGTTAGAAGCAGAGCCTAAGGTGTAAATTATCGATAGTCCATATCTCGGAAACTATAAGAGATAATGCAATTTGGCAACCGGCAATGTAATTAGCATGCCGAATATTACTTGGAATGTGAATTGGAACGAAATCGGCAATAGATAAGACCATTTTACAATTTGGGCCCAAGTTAGAAGCAGAGCCTAAGGTGTAAATTAACGATAGTCCATATCTCGGAAACTATAAGAGATAATGCAATTTGGCAACCGGCAATGTAATTAGCATGCCGAATATTACTTGGAATGTGACTTGGAACGAAATCGCCAATAGATAAGACCATTTTACAATTTGGGCCCAAGTTAGAAGCAGAGCCTAAGATGTAAATTATCGATAGTCCATATCTCGGAAACTATAAGAGATAATGCAATTTGGCAACCGGCAATGTAATTAGCATGCCGAGTATTACTTGGAATGTGAATTGGAACGAAATCGCCAATAGATAAGACCATTTTACAATTTGGGCCCAAGTTAGAAGCAGAGCCTAAGGTGTAAATTATCGATAGTCCATATCTTGGAAACTATAAGAGATAATGCAATTTGGCAACCGGCAATGTAATTAGCATACCGAATATTACTTGGAATGTGAATTGGAACGAAATCGCCAATAGGTAAGACCATTTTACAATTTGGGCCCAAGTTAGAAGCAGAGCCTAAGGTGTAAATTATCGATAGTCCATATCTCGGAAACTATAAGAGATAATTCAATTTGGCAACCGGCAATGTAATTAGCATGCCGGATATTACTTGGAATGTGAATTGGAACGAAATCGCCAATAGATAAGACCATTTTACAATTTGGGCCCAAGTTAGAAGCAGAGCCTAAGGTGTAAATTATCGATAGTCCATATCTCGGAAACTATAAGAGATAATGCAATTTGGCAACCGGCAATGTAATTAGCATGCCGAATATTACTTGGAATGTGAATTGGAACGAAATCGCCAATAGATAAGACGATTTTACAATTTGGGCCAAGTTAGAAGCAGAGCCTAAGGTGTAAATTATCGATAGTCCATATCTCGGAAACTATAAGAGATAATGCAATTTGGCAACCGGCAATGTAATTAGCATGCCGAATATTACTTGGAATGTGAATTGGAACGAAATCGCCAATAGATAAGACCATTTTACAATTTGGGCCCAAGTTAGAAGCAGAGCCTAAGGTGTAAATTATCGATAGTCCATATCTCGGAAACTATAAGAGATAATGCAATTTGGCAACCGGCAATGTAATTAGCATGCCGAATATTACTTGGAATGTGAATTGGAATGAAATCGCCAATAGATAAGAACATTTTACAATTTGGGCCCAAGTTAGAAGCAGAGCCTAAGGTGTAAATTATCGATAGTCCATATCTCGGAAACTATAAGAGATAATGCAATTTGGCAACCGGCAATATAATTAACATGCCGAATATTACTTGGAATGTGAATTGGAACGAAATCGGCAATAGATAAGGCCATTTTACAATTTGGGCCCAAGTTAGAAGCAGAGACTAAGGTGTAAATTATCGATAGTCCATATCTCGGAAACTATAAGAGATAATGCAATTTGGCAACCGGCAATGTAATTATCATGCCGAATATTACTTGGAATGTGTATTGGAACGAAATCGCCAATAGATAAGACCATTTTACAATTTGGGCCCAAGTTAGAAGCAGAGCCTAAGGTGTAAATTATCGATGGTCCATATCTCGGAAACTATAAGAGATAATGCAATTTGGCAACCGGCAATGTAATTAGCATGCCGAATATTACTTGGAATGTAAATTGGAACGAAATCGGCAATAGATAAGACCATTTTACAATTTGGGCCCAAGTTAGAAGCAGAGCCTAAGGTGTAAATTATCGATAGTCCATATCTCGGAAACTATAAGAGATAATGCAATTTGGTAACCGGCAATGTAATTAGCATGCCGAATATTACTTGGAATGTGAATTGGAACGAAATCGCCAATAGATAAGACCATTTTACAATTTGGGCCCAAGTTAGAAGCAGAGCCTAAGGTGTAAATTATCGATAGTCCATATCTCGGAAACTATAAGAGATAATGCAATTTGGCAACCGGCAATGTAATTAGCATGCCGAATACTACTTGGAATGTGAATTGGAACGAAATCGCCAATAGATAAGACCATTTTACAATTTGGGCCCAAGTTAGAAGCAGAGCCTAAGATGTAAATTATCGATAGTCCATATCTCGGAAACTATAAGAGATAATTCAATTTGGCCACCGGCAGTGTAATTAGCATGCCGAATATTACTTGGAATGTGAATTGGAACGAAATCGCCAATAGATAAGACCATTTTACAATTTGGGCCCAAGTTAGAAGCAGAGCCTAAGGTGTAAATTATCGATAGTCCATATCTCGGAAACTATAAGAGATAATGCAATTTGGCAACCGGCAATGTAATTAGCATGCCGAATATTACTTGGAATGTGAATTGGAACGAAATCGCCAATAGATAAGGCCATTTTACAATTTGGGCCCAAGTTAGAAGCAGAGCCTAAGGTGTAAATTATCGATAGTCCATATCTCGGAAACTATAAGAGATAATGCAATTTGGCAACCGGCAATGTAATTAGCATGCCGAATATTACTTGGAATGTGAATTGGAACGAAATCGCCAATAGATAAGACCATTTTACAATTTGGGCCCAAGTTAGAAGCAGAGCCTAAGGTGTAAATTATCGATAGTCCATATCTCGGAAACTAAAAGAGATAATGCAATTTGGCAACCGGCAATGTAATTAGCATGCCGAATATTACTTGGAATGTGAATTGGAACGAAATCGCCAATAGATAAGACCATTTTACAATTTGGGCCCAAGTTAGAAGCAGAGCCTAAGGTGTAAATTATCGATAGTCCATATCTCGGAAACTATAAGAGATAATGCAATTTCGCAACCGGCAATGTAATTAGCATGCCGAATATTACTTGGAATGTGAATTGGAATGAAATCGCCAATAGATAAGAACATTTTACAATTTGGGCCCAAGTTAGAAGCAGAGCCTAAGGTGTAAATTATCGATAGTCCATATCTCGGAAACTATAAGAGATAATGCAATTTGGCAACCGGCAATATAATTAACATGCCGAATATTACTTGGAATGTGAATTGGAACGAAATCGGCAATAGATAAGGCCATTTTACAATTTGGGCCCAAGTTAGAAGCAGAGACTAAGGTGTAAATTATCGATAGTCCATATCTCGGAAACTATAAGAGATAATGCAATTTGGCAACCGGCAATGTAATTATCATGCCGAATATTACTTGGAATGTGTATTGGAACGAAATCGCCAATAGATAAGACCATTTTACAATTTGGGCCCAAGTTAGAAGCAGAGCCTAAGGTGTAAATTATCGATGGTCCATATCTCGGAAACTATAAGAGATAATGCAATTTGGCAACCGGCAATGTAATTAGCATGCCGAATATTACTTGGAATGTAAATTGGAACGAAATCGGCAATAGATAAGACCATTTTACAATTTGGGCCCAAGTTAGAAGCAGAGCCTAAGGTGTAAATTATCGATAGTCCATATCTCGGAAACTATAAGAGATAATGCAATTTGGTAACCGGCAATGTAATTAGCATGCCGAATATTACTTGGAATGTGAATTGGAACGAAATCGCCAATAGATAAGACCATTTTACAATTTGGGCCCAAGTTAGAAGCAGAGCCTAAGGTGTAAATTATCGATAGTCCATATCTCGGAAACTATAAGAGATAATGCAATTTGGCAACCGGCAATGTAATTAGCATGCCGAATACTACTTGGAATGTGAATTGGAACGAAATCGCCAATAGATAAGACCATTTTACAATTTGGGCCCAAGTTAGAAGCAGAGCCTGAGGTGTAAATTATCGATAGTCCATATCTCGGAAACTATAAGAGATAATGCAATTTGGCAACCGGCAATGTAATTAGCATGCCGAATATTACTTGGAATGTGAATTGGAACGAAATCGCCAATAGATAAGACCATTTTACAATTTGGGCCCAAGTTAGAAGCAGAGCCTAAAGTGTAAATTATCGATAGTCCATATCTCGGAAACTATAAGAGATAATGCAATTTGGCAACCGGCAATGTAATTAGCATGCCGAATATTACTTGGAATGTGAATTGGAACGAAATCGCCAATGGATAAGACCATTTTACAATTTGGGCCCAAGTTAGAAGCAGATCCTAAGGTGTAAATTATTGATAGTCCATATCTCGGAAACTATAAGAGATAATGCAATTTCGCAACCGGCAATATAATTAGCATGCCGAATATTACTTGGAGTGTGAATTGGAACGAAATCGCCAATAGATAAGACCATTTTACAATTTGGGCCCAAGTTAGAAGCAGAGCCTAAGGTGTAAATTATCGATAGTCCATATCTCGGAAACTATAAGAGATAATGCAATTTGGCAACCGGCAAAGTAATTAGCATGCCGAATATTACTTGGAATGTGAATTGGAACGAAATCGCCAATAGATAAGACCATTTTACAATTTGGGCCCAAGTTAGAAGCAGAGGCTAAGGTGTAAATTATCGATAGTCCCATATCTCGGAAACTATAAGAGATAATGCAATTTGGCAGCCGGCAATGTAATTAGCATGCCGAATATTACTTGGAATGTGAATTGGAACGAAATCGCCAATAGATAAGACCATTTTACAATTTGGGCCCAAGTTAGAAGCAGAGCCTAAGGTGTAAATTATCGATAGTCCATATCTCGGAAACTATAAGAGATAATGCAATTTGGCAACCGGTAATGTAATTAGCATGCCGAATATTACTTGGAATGTGAATTGGAACGAAATCGCCAATAGATAAGACCATTTTACAATTTGGGCCCAAGTTAGAAGCAGAGCCTAAGGTGTAAATTATCGATAGTCCATATCTCGGAAACTATAAGAGATAATGCAATTTGGCAACCGGCAATGTAATTAGTATGCCGAATATTACTTGGAATGTGAATTGGAACGAAATCGCCAATAGATAAGACCATATTACAATTTGGGCCCAAGTTAGAAGCAGAGCCTAAGGTGTAAATTATCGATAGTCCATATCTCGGAAACTATAAGAGATAATGCAATTGGCAACCGGCAATGTAATTAGCATGCCGAATATTACTTGGAATGTGAATTGGAACGAAATCGCCAATAGATAAGAGCATTTTACAATTTGGGGCCCAAGTTAGAAGCAGAGCCTAAGGTGTAAATTATCGATAGTCCATATCTCGGAAACTATGAGAGATAATGCAATTTGGCAACCGGCAATGTAATTAGCATGCCGAATATTACATGGAATGTGAATTGGAACGAAATCGCCAATAGGTAAGACCATTTTACAATTTGGGCCCAAGTTAGAAGCAGAGCCTAAGGTGTAAATTATCGATAGTCCATATCTCGGAAACTATAAGAGATAATTCAATTTGGCCACCGGCAATGTAATTAGCATGCCGAATATTACTTGGAATGTGAATTGGAACGAAATCGCCAATAGATAAGACCATTTTACAATTTGGGCCCAAGTTAGAAGCAGAGCCTAAGGTGTAAATTATCGATAGTCCATATCTCGGAAACTATAAGAGATAATGCAATTTGGCAACCGGCAATGTAATTAGCATGCCGAATATTACTTGGAATGTGAATTGAACGATATCGCCAATAGATAAGGCCATTTTACAATTTGGGCCCAAGTTAGAAGCAGAGCCTAAGGTGTAAATTATCGATAGTCCATATCTCGGAAACTATAAGAGATAATGCAATTTGGCAACCGCAATGTAATTAGCATGCCGAATATTACTTGGAATATGAATTGGAACGAAATCGCCAATAGATTAAGACCATTTTACAATTTGGGCCCAAGTTAGAAGCAGAGCCTAAGGTGTAAATTATCGATAGTCCATATCTCGGAAACTATGAGAGATAATGCAATTTGGCAACCGCAATGTAATTAGCATGCCGAATATTACATGGAATGTGAATTGGAACGAAATCGCCAATAGGTAAGACCATTTTACAATTTGGGCCCAAGTTAGAAGCAGAGCCTAAGGTGTAAATTATCGATAGTCCATATCTCGGAAACTATAAGAGATAATTCAATTTGGCCACCGGCAATGTAATTAGCATGCCGAATATTACTTGGAATGTGAATTGGAACGAAATCGCCAATAGATAAGACCATTTTACAATTTGGGCCCAAGTTAGAAGCAGAGCCTAAGGTGTAAATTATCGATAGTCCATATCTCGGAAACTATAAGAGATAATGCAATTTGGCAACCGGCAATGTAATTAGCATGCCGAATATTACTTGGAATGTGAATTGGAACGAAATCGCCAATAGATAAGGCCATTTTACAATTTGGGCCCAAGTTAGAAGCAGAGGCCTAAGGTGTAAATTATCGATAGTCCATATCTCGGAAACTATAAGAGATAATGCAATTTGGCAACCGGCAATGTAATTAGCATGCCGAATATTACTTGGAATGTGAATTGGAACGAAATCGCCAATAGATAAGACCATTTTACAATTTGGGCCCAAGTTAGAAGCAGAGCCTAAGGTGTAAATTATCGATAGTCCATATCTCGGAAACTAAAAGAGATAATGCAATTTGGCAACCGGCAATGTAATTAGCATGCCGAATATTACTTGGAATGTGAATTGGAACGAAATCGCCAATAGATAAGACCATTTTACAATTTGGGCCCAAGTTAGAAGCAGAGCCTAAGGTGTAAATTATCGATAGTCCATATCTCGGAAACTATAAGAGATAATGCAATTTCGCAACCGGCAATGTAATTAGCATGCCGAATATTACTTGGAATGTGAATTGGGACGAAATCGCCAATAGATAAGACCATTTTACAATTTGGGCCCAAGTTAGAAGCAGAGCCTAAGGTGTAAATTATCGATAGTCCATATCTCGGAAACTATAAGAGATAATGCAATTTGGCAACCGGCAATGTAATTAGCATGCCGAATATTACTTGGAATGTGAATTGGAACGAAATCGCCAATAGATAAGACCATTTTACAATTTGGGCCCAAGTTAGAAGCAGAGCCTAAGGTGTAAATTATCGATAGTCCATATCTCGGAAACTATAAGAGATAATTCAATTTGGCAACGGCAATGTAATTAGCATGCCGAATATTACTTGGAATGTGAATTGGAACGAAATCGCCAATAGATAAGACCATTTTACAATTTGGGCCCAAGTTAGAAGCAGAGCCTAAGGTGTAAATTATCGATAGTCCATATCTCGGAAACTATAAGAGATAATGCAATTTGGCAACCGGCAATGTAATTAGCATGCCGAATATTACTTGGAATGTGAATTGGAACGAAATCGCCAATAGATAAGACGATTTTACAATTTGGGCCCAAGTTAGAAGCAGAGCCTAAGGTGTAAATTATCGATAGTCCATATCTCGGAAACTATAAGAGATAATGCAATTTGGCAACCGGCAATGTAATTAGCATGCCGAATATTACTTGGAATGTGAATTGGAATGAAATCGCCAATAGATAAGACCATTTTACAATTTGGGCCCAAGTTAGAAGCAGAGCCTAAGGTGTAAATTATCGATAGTCCATATCTCGGAAACTATAAGAGATAATGCAATTTGGCAACCGGCAATGTAATTAGCATGCCGAATAATACTTGGAATGTGAATTGGAACGAAATCGGCAATAGATAAGACCATTTTACAATTTGGGCCCAAGTTAGAAGCAGAGCCTAAGGTGTAAATTAACGATAGTCCATATCTCGGAAACTATAAGAGATAATGCAATTTGGCAACCGGCAATGTAATTAGCATGCCGAATATTACTTGGAAAGTGAATTGGAACGAAATCGCCAATAGATAAGACCATTTTACAATTTGGGCCCAAGTTAGAAGCAGAGCCTAAGATGTAAATTATCGATAGTCCATATCTCGGAAACTATAAGAGATAATGCAATTTGGCAACCGGCAATGTAATTAGCATGCCGAATATTACTTGGAATGTGAATTGGAACGAAATCGCCAATAGATAAGACCATTTTACAATTTGGGCCCAAGTTAGAAGCAGAGCCTAAGGTGTAAATTATCGATAGTCCATATCTCGGAAACTATAAGAGATAATGCAATTTGGCAACCGGCAATGTTATTAGCATACCGAATATTACTTGGAATGTGAATTGGAACGAAATCGCCAATAGGTAAGACCATTTTACAATTTGGGCCCAAGTTAGAAGCAGAGCCTAAGGTGTAAATTATCGATAGTCCATATCTCGGAAACTATAAGAGATAATTCAATTTGGCAACCGGCAATGTAATTAGCATGCCGGATATTACTTGGAATGTGAATTGGAACGAAATCGCCAATAGATAAGACCATTTTACAATTTGGGCCCAAGTTAGAAGCAGAGCCTAAGGTGTAAATTATCGATAGTCCATATCTCGGAAACTATAAGAGATAATGCAATTTGGCAACCGGCAATGTAATTAGCATGCCGAATATTACTTGGAATGTGAATTGGAACGAAATCGCCAATAGATAAGACGATTTTACAATTTGGGCCAAGTTAGAAGCAGAGCCTAAGGTGTAAATTATCGATAGTCCATATCTCGGAAACTATAAGAGATAATGCAATTTGGCAACCGGCAATGTAATTAGCATGCCGAATATTACTTGGAATGTGAATTGGAACGAAATCGCCAATAGATAAGACCATTTTACAATTTGGGCCCAAGTTAGAAGCAGAGCCTAAGGTGTAAATTATCGATAGTCCATATCTCGGAAACTATAAGAGATAATGCAATTTGGCAACCGGCAATGTAATTAGCATGCCGAATATTACTTGGAATGTGAATTGGAATGAAATCGCCAATAGATAAGAACATTTTACAATTTGGGCCCAAGTTAGAAGCAGAGCCTAAGGTGTAAATTATCGATAGTCCATATCTCGGAAACTATAAGAGATAATGCAATTTGGCAACCGGCAATATAATTAACATGCCGAATATTACTTGGAATGTGAATTGGAACGAAATCGGCAATAGATAAGGCCATTTTACAATTTGGGCCCAAGTTAGAAGCAGAGACTAAGGTGTAAATTATCGATAGTCCATATCTCGGAAACTATAAGAGATAATGCAATTTGGCAACCGGCAATGTAATTAAACCGGCAATGTAATTAGCATGCCGAATATTACTTGGAATGTGAATTGGAACGAAATCGCCAATAGATAAGACCATTTTACAATTTGGGCCCAAGTTAGAAGCAGAGCCTAAGGTGTAAATTATCGATGGTCCATATCTCGGAAACTATAAGAGATAATGCAATTTGGCAACCGGCAATGTAATTAGCATGCCGAATATTACTTGGAATGTGAATTGGAACGAAATCGGCAATAGATAAGACCATTTTACAATTTGGGCCCAAGTTAGAAGCAGAGCCTAAGGTGTAAATTATCGATAGTCCATATCTCGGAAACTATAAGAGATAATGCAATTTGGTAACCGGCAATGTAATTAGCATGCCGAATATTACTTGGAATGTGAATTGGAACGAAATCGCCAATAGATAAGACCATTTTACAATTTGGGCCCAAGTTAGAAGCAGAGCCTAAGGTGTAAATTATCGATAGTCCATATCTCGGAAACTATAAGAGATAATGCAATTTGGCAACCGGCAATGTAATTAGCATGCCGAATACTACCTGGAATGTGAATTGGAACGAAATCGCCAATAGATAAGACCATTTTACAATTTGGGCCCAAGTTAGAAGCAGAGCCTGAGGTGTAAATTATCGATAGTCCATATCTCGGAAACTATAAGAGATAATGCAATTTGGCAACCGGCAATGTAATTAGCATGCCGAATATTACTTGGAATGTGAATTGCAACGAAATCGCCAATAGATAAGACCATTTTACAATTTGGGCCCAAGTTAGAAGCAGAGCCTAAGGTGTAAATTATCGATAGTTCATATCTCGGAAACTATAAGAGATAATGCAATTTGGCAACCGGCAATGTAATTAGCATGCCGAATATTACTTGGAATGTGAATTGGAACGAAATCGCCAATAGATAAGGCCATTTTACAATTTGGGCCCAAGTTAGAAGCAGAGCCTAAGATGTAAATAATCGATAGTCCATATCTCAGAAACTATAAGAGATAATGCAATTTGGCAACCGGCAATGTAATTAGCATGCCGAATATTACTTGGAATGTGAATTGGAACGAAATCGCCAATAGATAAAACCATTTTACAATTTGGGCCCAAGTTAGAAGCAGAGCCTAAGGTGTAAATTATCGATAGTCCATATCTCGGAAACTATAAGAGATAATGCAATTTGGCAACCGGCAATGTAATTAGCATGCCGAATATTACTTGGAATGTGAATTGGAACGAAATCGCCAATGGATAAGACCATTTTACAATTTGGGCCCAAGTTAGAAGCAGAGCCTAAGGTGTAAATTATTGATAGTCCATATCTCGGAAACTATAAGAGATAATGCAATTTCGCAACCGGCAATATAATTAGCATGCCGAATATTACTTGGAGTGTGAATTGGAACGAAATCGCCAATAGATAAGGCCATTTTACAATTTGGGCCCAAGTTAGAAGCAGAGCCTAAGGTGTAAATTATCGATAGTCCATATCTCGGAAACTATAAGAGATAATGCAATTTGGCAACCGGCAATGTAATTAGCATGCCGAATATTACTTGGAATGTGAATTGGAACGAAATCGCCAATAGATAAGACCATATTACAATTTGGGCCCAAGTTAGAAGCAGAGCCTAAGGTGTAAATTATCGATAGTCCATATCTCGGAAACTATAAGAGATAATGCAATTTGGCAACCGGCAATGTAATTAGCATGCCGAATATTACTTGGAGTGTGAATTGGAACGAAATCGCCAATAGATAAGACCATATTACAATTTGGGCCCAAGTTAGAAGCAGAGCCTAAGGTGTAAATTATCGATAGTCCATATCTCGGAAACTATGAGAGATAATGCAATTTGGCAACCGGCAATGTAATTAGCATGCCGAATATTACATGGAATGTGAATTGGAACGAAATCGCCAATAGGTAAGACCATTTTACAATTTGGGCCCAAGTTAGAAGCAGAGCCTAAGGTGTAAATTATCGATAGTCCATATCTCGGAAACTATAAGAGATAATTCAATTTGGCCACCGGCAATGTAATTAGCATGCCGAATATTACTTGGAATGTGAATTGGAACGAAATCGCCAATAGATAAGACCATTTTACAATTTGGGCCCAAGTTAGAAGCAGAGCCTAAGGTGTAAATTATCGATAGTCCCATATCTCGGAAACTATAAGAGATAATGCAATTTGGCAACCGGCAATGTAATTAGCATGCCGAATATTACTTGGAATGTGAATTGGGAACGAAATCGCCAATAGATAAGGCCATTTTACAATTTGGGCCCAAGTTAGAAGCAGAGCCTAAGGTGTAAATTATCGATAGTCCATATCTCGGAAACTATAAGAGATAATGCAATTTGGCAACCGGCAATGTAATTAGCATGCCGAATATTACTTGGAATGTGAATTGGAACGAAATCGCCAATAGATAAGACCATTTTACAATTTGGGCCCAAGTTAGAAGCAGAGCCTAAGGTGTAAATTATCGATAGTCCATATCTCCCCCGGAAACTAAAAGAGATAATGCAATTTGGCAACCGGCAATGTAATTAGCATGCCGAATATTACTTGGAATGTGAATTGGAACGAAATCGCCAATAGATAAGACCATTTTACAATTTGGGCCCAAGTTAGAAGCAGAGCCTAAGGTGTAAATTATCGATAGTCCATATCTCGGAAACTATAAGAGATAATGCAATTTCGCAACCGGCAATGTAATTAGCATGCCGAATATTACTTGGAATGTGAATTGGGACGAAATCGCCAATAGATAAGACCATTTTACAATTTGGGCCCAAGTTAGAAGCAGAGCCTAAGGTGTAAATTATCGATAGTCCATATCTCGGAAACTATAAGAGATAATGCAATTTGGCAACCGGCAATGTAATTAGCATGCCGAATATTACTGGGAATGTGAATTGGAACGAAATCGCCAATAGATAAGACCATTTTACAATTTGGGCCCAAGTTAGAAGCAGAGCCTAAGGTGTAAATTATCGATAGTCCATATCTCGGAAACTATAAGAGATAATTCAATTTGGCAACCGGCAATGTAATTAGCATGCCGAATATTACTTGGAATGTGAATTGGAACGAAATCGCCAATAGATAAGACCATTTTACAATTTGGGCCCAAGTTAGAAGCAGAGCCTAAGGTGTAAATTACCGATAGTCCATATCTCGGAAACTATAAGAGATAATGCAATTTGGCAACCGGCAATATAATTAGCATGCCGAATATTACTTGGAATGTGAATTGGAACGAAATCGCCAATAGATAAGACCATTTTACAATTTGGCCCAAGTTAGAAGCAGAGCCTAAGATGTAAATAATCGATAGTCCATATCTCGGAAACTATAAGAGATAATCCAATTTGGCAACCGGCAATGTAATTAGCATGCCGAATATTACTTGGAATGTGAATTGGAACGAAATCGGCAATAGATAAGACCATTTTACAATTTGGGCCCAAGTTAGAAGCAGAGCCTAAGGTGTAAATTACCGATAGTCCATATCTCGGAAACTATAAGAGATAATGCAATTTGGCAACCGGCAATATAATTAGCATGCCGAATATTACTTGGAATGTGAATTGGAACGAAATCGCCAATAGATAAGACCATTTTACAATTTGGCCCAAGTTAGAAGCAGAGCCTAAGATGTAAATAATCGATAGTCCATATCTCGGAAACTATAAGAGATAATGCAATTTGGCAACCGGCAATGTAATTAGAATGCCGAATATTACTTGGAATGTGAATTGGAACGAATTCGCCAATAGATAAGACCATTTTACAATTTGGGCCCAAGTTAGAAGCAGAGCCTAAGGTGTAAATTATCGATAGTCCATATCTCGGAAACTATAAGAGATAATGCAATTTGGCAACCGGCAAAGTAATTAGCATGCCGAATATTACTTGGAATGTGAATTGGAACGAAATCGCCAATAGGTAAGACCATTTTACAATTTGGGCCCAAGTTAGAAGCAGAGCCTAAGGTGTAAATTATCGATAGTCCATATCTCGGAAACTATAAGAGAAAATGCAATTTGGCAACCGGCAATGTAATTAGCATGCCGAATACTACTTGGAATGTGAATTGGAACGAAATCGCCAATAGATAAGATCTCGGAAACTATAAGAGATAATGCAATTTGGCAACCGGCAATGTAATTAGCATGCCGAATATTACTTGGAGTGTGAATTGGAACGAAATCGCCAATAGGTAAGACCATTTTACAATTTGGGCCCAAGTTAGAAGCAGAGCCTAAGGTGTAAATTATCGATAGTCCATATCTCGGAAACTATAAGAGATAATTCAATTTGGCAACCGGCAATGTAATTAGCATGCCGGATATTACTTGGAATGTGAATTGGAACGAAATCGCCAATAGATAAGACCATTTTACAATTTGGGCCCAAGTTAGAAGCAGAGCCTAAGGTGTAAATTATCGATAGCCCATATCTCGGAAACTATAAGAGATAATGCAATTTGGCAACCGGCAATGTAATTAGCATGCCGGATATTACTTGGAATGTGAATTGGAACGAAATCGCCAATAGATAAGACGATTTTACAATTTGGGCCCAAGTAAGAAGCAGAGCCTAAGGTGTAAATTATCGATAGTCCATATCTCGGAAACTATAAGAGATAATGCAATTTGGCAACCGGCAATGTAATTAGCATGCCGAATATTACTTGGAATGTGAATTGGAACGAAATCGCCAATAGGTAAGACCATTTTACAATTTGGGCCCAAGTTAGAAGCAGAGCCTAAGGTGTAAATTATCGATAGTCCATATCTCGGAAACTATAAGAGATAATTCAATTTGGCAACCGGCAATGTAATTAGCATGCCGGATATTACTTGGAATGTGAATTGGAACGAAATCGCCAATAGATAAGACCATTTTACAATTTGGGCCCAAGTTAGAAGCAGAGCCTAAGGTGTAAATTACCGATAGTCCATATCTCGGAAACTATAAGAGATAATGCAATTTGGCAACCGGCAATGTAATTAGCATGCCGAATAATACTTGGAATGTGAATTGGAACGAAATCGCCAATAGATAAAACCATTTTACAATTTGGGCCCAAGTTAGAAGCAGAGCCTAAGGTGTAAATTATCGATAGTCCCATAAATCGGAAACTATAAGAGATAATGCAATTTGGCAACCGGCAATGTAATTAGCATGCCGAATATTACTTGGAATGTGAATTGGAACGAAATCGCCAATAGATAAGACCATTTTACAATTTGGGCAAAAGTTAGAAGCAGAGCCTAAGGTGTAAATTATCGATAGTCCATATCTCGGAAACTATAAGAGATAATGCAATTTGGCAACCGGCAATGTAATTAGCATGCCGAATATTACTTGGAGAGTGTATTGGAACGAAATCGCCAATAGATAAGACCATTTTACAATTTGTTCCCAAGTTAGAAGCAGAGCCTAAGGTGTAAATTATCGATAGTCCATATCTCGGAAACTATAAGAGATAATGCAATTTGGCAACCGGCAATGTAATTAGCATGCCGAATATTACTTGGAAAGTGAATTGGAACGAAATCGCCAATAGATAAGACCATTTTACAATTTGGGCCCAAGTTAGAAGCAGAGCCTAAGGTGTAAATTATCGATAGTCCATATCTCGGAAACTATAAGAGATAATGCAATTTGGCAACCGGCAATGTAATTAGCATGCCGAATATTACTTGGAAAGTGAATTGGAACGAAATCGCCAATAGATAAGACCATTTTACAATTTGGGCCCAAGTTAGAAGCAGAGCCTAAGGTGTAAATTATCGACAGTCCATATCTCGGAAGCTATAAGAGATAATGCAATTTGGCAACCGGCAATGTAATTAGCATGCCGAATATTACTTGGAAAGTGAATTGGAACGAATTCGCCAATAGATAAGACCATTTTACAATTTGGGCCCAAGTTAGAAGCAGAGCCTAAGGTGTAAATTATCGATAGTCCATATCTCGGAAACTATAAGAGATAATGCAATTTGGCAACCGGCAATGTAATTAGCATGCCGAATATTACTTGGAGAGTGAATTGGAACGAAATCGCCAAAAGATAAGACCATTTTACAATTTGGGCCCAAGTTAGAAGCTGAGAATGAGGTGTAAATTATCGATAGTCAATATCTCGGAAACTATAAGAGATAATGCAATTTGGCAACCGGCAATGTAATTAGCATGCCGAACATTACTTGGAAAGTGAATTGGAACGAAATCGCCAATAGATAAGACCATTTTACAATTTGGGCCCAAGTTAGAAGCAGAGCCTAAGGTGTAAATTATCGATAGTCCATATCTCGGAAACTATAAGAGGTAATGCAATTTGGCAACCGGCAATATAATTAGCATGCCGAATATTACTTGGAATGTGAATTGGAACGAAATCGCCAATAGATAAGACCATTTTACAATTTGGGCCCAAGTTAGAAGCAGAGCCTAAGGTGTAAATTATCCATAGTCCATATCTCGGAAACTATAAGAGATAATGCAATTTGGCAACCGGCAATGTAATTAGCATGCCGAATATTACGTGGAGAGTGAATTGGAACGAAATCGCCAATAGATAAGACCATTTTACAATTTGGGCCCAAGTTAGAAGCAGAGCCTAAGGTGTAAATTATCGATAGTCCATATCTCGGAAACTATAAGAGATAATGCAATTTGGCAACCGGCATTGTAATTAGCATGCCGAATACTACTTGGAATGTGAATTGGAACGAAATCGCCAATAGATAAGACCATTTTACAATTTGGGCCCAAGTTAGAAGCAGAGCCTAAGGTGTAAATTATCTATAGTCCATATCTCGGAAACTATAAGAGATAATTCAATTTGGCAACCGGCAATGTAATTAGCATGCCGAATATTACTTGGAATGTGAATTGGAAGGAAATCGCCAATAGATAAGACCATTTTACAAATTGGGCCCAAGTTAGAAGCAGAGCCTAAGGTGTAAATTATCGATAGTCCATATCTCGGAAACTATAAGAGATAATGCAATTTGGCAACCGGCAATGTTATTAGCATGCCGAATATTACTTGGAATGTGAATTGGAACGAAATCGGCAATGGATAAGACCATTTTACTATTTGGGCCCAAGTAAGAAGCAGAGCCTAAGGTGTAAATTAACGATAGTCCATATCTCGGAAACTATAAGGGATAATGCAATTTGGCAACCGGCAATGTAATTAGCATGCCGAATATTACTTGGAATGTGAATTGGAACGAAATCGCCAATAGATAAGACCATTTTACAATTTGGGCCCAAGTTAGAAGCAGAGCCTAAGATGTAAATTATCGATAGTCCATATCTCGGAAACTATAAGAGATAATGCAATTTGGCAACCGGCAATGTAATTAGCATGCCGAATATTACTTGGAATGTGAATTGGAACGAAATCGCCAATAAATAAGACCATTTTACAATTTGGGCCCAAGTTAGAAGCAGAGCCTAAGGTGTAAATTATCGATA
Organism: Rhynchophorus ferrugineus; assembly: GCF_030347505.1. Classification (NCBI taxonomy): domain Eukaryota; kingdom Metazoa; phylum Arthropoda; class Insecta; order Coleoptera; family Curculionidae; genus Rhynchophorus; species Rhynchophorus ferrugineus. Next base: position 130,297 of record NW_027472828.1, read on the forward strand.
GTCCATATCTCGGAAACTATCAGAGATAATGCAATTTGGCAACCGGCAATCTAATTAGCATGCCGAATATTACTTGGAATGTGAATTGGAACGAAATCGCCAATAGGTAAGACCATTTTACAATTTGGGCCCAAGTTAGAAGCAGAGCCTAAGGTGTAAATTATCGATAGTCCATATCTCGGAAACTATAAGAGATAATTCAATTTAGCAAACGGCAATGTAATTAGCATGCCGGATATTACTTGGAATGTGAATTGGAACGAAATCGCCAATAGATAAGACCATTTTACAATTTGGGCCCAAGTTAGAAGCAGGGCCTAAGGTGTAAATTATCGATAGTCCATATCTCGGAAACTATAAGAGATAATGCAATTTGGCAACCGGCAATGTAATTAGCATGCCGAATATTACTTGGAATGTGAATTGGAACGAAATCGCCAATAGATAAGACGATTTTACAATTTGGGCCCAAGTTAGAAGCAGAGCCTAAGGTGTAAATTATCGATAGTCCATATCTCGGAAACTATAAGAGATAATGCAATTTGGCAACCGGCAATGTAATTAGCATGCCGAATATTACTTGGAATGTGAATTGGAACGAAATCGCCAATAGATAAGACCATTTTACAATTTGGGCCCAAGTTAGAAGCAGAGCCTAAGGTGTAAATTATCGATAGTCCATATCTCGGAAACTATAAGAGATAATGCAATTTGGCAACCGGCAATGTAATTAGCATGCCGAATATTACTTGGAATGTGAATTGGAATGAAATCGCCAATAGATAAGACCATTTTACAATTTGGGCCCAAGTTAGAAGCAGAGCCTAAGGTGTAAATTATCGATAGTCCATATCTCGGAAACTATAAGAGATAATGCAATTTGGCAACCGGCAATGTAATTAGCATGCCGAATATTATTTGGAATGTGAATTGGAACGAAATCGGCAATAGATAAGACCCATTTTACAATTTGGGCCCAAGTTAGAAGCAGAGCCTAAGGTGTAAATTATCGATAGTCCATATCTCGGAAACTATAAGAGATAATGCAATTTGGCAACCGGCAATGTAATTAGCATGCCGAATATTACTTGGAATGTGAATTGGAACGAAATCGCCAATAGATAAGACCATTTTAAAATTTGGGCCCAAGTTAGAAGCAGAGCCTAAGGTGTAAATTATCGATAGTCCATATCTCGGAAACTATAAGAGATAATGCAATTTGGCAACCGGCAATGTAATTAGCATGCCGAATATTACTTGGAAAGTGAATTGGAACGAAATCGCCAATAGATAAGACCATTTTACAATTTGGGCCCAAGTTAGAAGCAGAGCCTAAGATGTAAATTATCGACAGTCCATATCTCGGAAGCTATAAGAGATAATGAAATTTGGCAACCGGCAATGCAATTAGCATGCCGAATATTACTTGGAATGTGAATTGGAACGAAATCGCCAATAGATAAGACCATTTTACAATTTGAGCCCAAGTTAGAAGCAGAGCCTAAGGTGTAAATTATCGACAGTCCATATCTCGGAAGCTATAAGAGATAATGCAATTTGGCAACCGGCAATGTAATTAGCATGCCGAATATTACTTGGAATGTGAATTGGAACGAAATCGCCAATAGATAAGGCCATTTTACAATTTGGGCCCAAGTTAGAAGCAGAGCCTAATGTGTAAATTATCGATAGTCCATATCTCGGAAACTATAAGAGATAATGCAATTTGGCAACCGGCAATGTAATTAGCAGCCGAATATTACTTGGAATGTGAATTGGAACGAAATCGCCAATAGATAAGACCATTTTACAATTTGGGCCCAAGTTAGAAGCAGAGCCTAAGGTGTAAATTATCGATAGTCCATATCTCGGAAACTATAAGAGATAATGCAATTTGGCAACCGGCAATGTAATTAGAATGCCGAATATTACTTGGAATGTGAATTGGAACGAATTCGCCAATAGATAAGACCATTTTACAATTTGGGCCCAAGTTAGAAGCAGAGCCTAAGGTGTAAATTATCGATAGTCCATATCTCGGAAACTATAAGAGATAATGCAATTTGGCAACCGGCAAAGTAATTAGCATGCCGAATATTACTTGGAATGTGAATTGGAACGAAATCGCCAATAGGTAAGACCATTTTACAATTTGGGCCCAAGTTAGAAGCAGAGCCTAAGGTGTAAATTATCGATAGTCCATATCTCGGAAACTATAAGAGATAATGCAATTTGGCAACCGGCAATGTAATTATCATGCCGAATACTACTTGGATTGTGAATTGGAACGAAATCGCCAATAGATAAGACCTCGGAAACTATAAGAGATAATGCAATTTGGCAACCGGCAAAGTAATTAGCATGCCGAATATTACTTGGAATGTGAATTGGAACGAAATCGCCAATAGGTAAGACCATTTTACAATTTGGGCCCAAGTTAGAAGCAGAGCCTAAGGTGTAAATTATCGATAGTCCATATCTCGGAAACTATAAGAGATAATTCAATTTGGCAACCGGCAATGTAATTAGCATGCCGGATATTACTTGGAATGTGAATTGGAACGAAATCGCCAATAGATAAGACCATTTTACAATTTGGGCCCAAGTTAGAAGCAGAGCCTAAGGTGTAAATTATCGATAGCCCATATCTCGGAAACTATAAGAGATAATGCAATTTGGCAACCGGCAATGTAATTAGCATGCCGGATATTACTTGGAATGTGAATTGGAACGAAATCGCCAATAGATAAGACGATTTTACAATTTGGGCCCAAGTAAGAAGCAGAGCCTAAGGTGTAAATTATCGATAGTCCATATCTCGGAAACTATAAGAGATAATGCAATTTGGCAACCGGCAATGTAATTAGCATGCCGAATATTACTTGGAATGTGAATTGGAACGAAATCGCCAATAGGTAAGACCATTTTACAATTTGGGCCCAAGTTAGAAGCAGAGCCTAAGGTGTAAATTATCGATAGTCCATATCTCGGAAACTATAAGAGATAATTCAATTTGGCAACCGGCAATGTAATTAGCATGCCGGATATTACTTGGAATGTGAATTGGAACGAAATCGCCAATAGATAAGACCATTTTACAATTTGGGCCCAAGTTAGAAGCAGAGCCTAAGGTGTAAATTACCGATAGTCCATATCTCGGAAACTATAAGAGATAATGCAATTTGGCAACCGGCAATGTAATTAGCATGCCGAATATTAGTTGGAATGTGAATTGGAACGAAATCGCCAATAGATAAAACCATTTTACAATTTGGGCCCAAGTTAGAAGCAGAGCCTAAGGTGTAAATTATCGATAGTCCATAAATCGGAAACTATAAGAGATAATGCAATTTGGCAACCGGCAATGTAATTAGCATGCCGAATATTACTTGGAATGTGAATTGGAACGAAATCGCCAATAGATAAGACCATTTTACAATTTGGGCAAAAGTTAGAAGCAGAGCCTAAGGTGTAAATTATCGATAGTCCATATCTCGGAAACTATAAGAGATAATGCAATTTGGCAACCGGCAATGTAATTAGCATGCCGAATATTACTTGGAGAGTGTATTGGAACGAAATCGCCAATAGATAAGACCATTTTACAATTTGGGCCCAAGTTAGAAGCAGAGCCTAAGGTGTAAATTATCGATAGTCCATATCTCGGAAACTATAAGAGATAATGCAATTTGGCAACCGGCAATGTAATTAGCATGCCGAATATTACTTGGAAAGTGAATTGGAACGAAATCGCCAATAGATAAGACCATTTTACAATTTGGGCCCAAGTTAGAAGCAGAGCCTAAGGTGTAAATTATCGATAGTCCATATCTCGGAAACTATAAGAGATAATGCAATTTGGCAACCGGCAATGTAATTAGCATGCCGAATATTACTTGGAAAGTGAATTGGAACGAAATCGCCAATAGATAAGACCATTTTACAATTTGGGCCCAAGTTAGAAGCAGAGCCTAAGGTGTAAATTATCGACAGTCCATATCTCGGAAGCTATAAGAGATAATGCAATTTGGCAACCGGCAATGTAATTAGCATGCCGAATATTACTTGGAAAGTGAATTGGAACGAATTCGCCAATAGATAAGACCATTTTACAATTTGGGCCCAAGTTAGAAGCAGAGCCTAAGGTGTAAATTATCGATAGTCCATATCTCGGAAACTATAAGAGATAATGCAATTTGGCAACCGGCAATGTAATTAGCATGCCGAATATTACTTGGAGAGTGAATTGGAACGAAATCGCCAAAAGATAAGACCATTTTACAATTTGGGCCCAAGTTAGAAGCTGAGAATGAGGTGTAAATTATCGATAGTCAATATCTCGGAAACTATAAGAGATAATGCAATTTGGCAACCGGCAATGTAATTAGCATGCCGAACATTACTTGGAAAGTGAATTGGAACGAAATCGCCAATAGATAAGACCATTTTACAATTTGGGCCCAAGTTAGAAGCAGAGCCTAAGGTGTAAATTATCGATAGTCCATATCTCGGAAACTATAAGAGGTAATGCAATTTGGCAACCGGCAATATAATTAGCATGCCGAATATTACTTGGAATGTGAATTGGAACGAAATCGCCAATAGATAAGACCATTTTACAATTTGGGCCCAAGTTAGAAGCAGAGCCTAAGGTGTAAATTATCCATAGTCCATATCTCGGAAACTATAAGAGATAATGCAATTTGGCAACCGGCAATGTAATTAGCATGCCGAATATTACGTGGAGAGTGAATTGGAACGAAATCGCCAATAGATAAGACCATTTTACAATTTGGGCCCAAGTTAGAAGCAGAGCCTAAGGTGTAAATTATCGATAGTCCATATCTCGGAAACTATAAGAGATAATGCAATTTGGCAACCGGCATTGTAATTAGCATGCCGAATACTACTTGGAATGTGAATTGGAACGAAATCGCCAATAGATAAGACCATTTTACAATTTGGGCCCAAGTTAGAAGCAGAGCCTAAGGTGTAAATTATCTATAGTCCATATCTCGGAAACTATAAGAGATAATTCAATTTGGCAACAGGCAATGTAATTAGCATGCCGAATATTACTTGGAATGTGAATTGGAAGGAAATCGCCAATAGATAAGACCATTTTACAAATTGGGCCCAAGTTAGAAGCAGAGCCTAAGGTGTAAATTATCGATAGTCCATATCTCGGAAACTATAAGAGATAATGCAATTTGGCAACCGGCAATGTTATTAGCATGCCGAATATTACTTGGAATGTGAATTGGAACGAAATCGGCAATGGATAAGACCATTTTACTATTTGGGCCCAAGTAAGAAGCAGAGCCTAAGGTGTAAATTAACGATAGTCCATATCTCGGAAACTATAAGGGATAATGCAATTTGGCAACCGGCAATGTAATTAGCATGCCGAATATTACTTGGAATGTGAATTGGAACGAAATCGCCAATAGATAAGACCATTTTACAATTTGGGCCCAAGTTAGAAGCAGAGCCTAAGATGTAAATTATCGATAGTCCATATCTCGGAAACTATAAGAGATAATGCAATTTGGCAACCGGCAATGTAATTAGCATGCCGAATATTACTTGGAATGTGAATTGGAACGAAATCGCCAATAAATAAGACCATTTTACAATTTGGGCCCAAGTTAGAAGCAGAGCCTAAGGTGTAAATTATCGATAGTCCATATCTCGGAAACTATCAGAGATAATGCAATTTGGCAACCGGCAATCTAATTAGCATGCCGAATATTACTTGGAATGTGAATTGGAACGAAATCGCCAATAGGTAAGACCATTTTACAATTTGGGCCCAAGTTAGAAGCAGAGCCTAAGGTGTAAATTATCGATAGTCCATATCTCGGAAACTATAAGAGATAATTCAATTTAGCAAACGGCAATGTAATTAGCATGCCGGATATTACTTGGAATGTGAATTGGAACGAAATCGCCAATAGATAAGACCATTTTACAATTTGGGCCCAAGTTAGAAGCAGGGCCTAAGGTGTAAATTATCGATAGTCCATATCTCGGAAACTATAAGAGATAATGCAATTTGGCAACCGGCAATGTAATTAGCATGCCGAATATTACTTGGAATGTGAATTGGAACGAAATCGCCAATAGATAAGACGATTTTACAATTTGGGCCCAAGTTAGAAGCAGAGCCTAAGGTGTAAATTATCGATAGTCCATATCTCGGAAACTATAAGAGATAATGCAATTTGGCAACCGGCAATGTAATTAGCATGCCGAATATTACTTGGAATGTGAATTGGAACGAAATCGCCAATAGATAAGACCATTTTACAATTTGGGCCCAAGTTAGAAGCAGAGCCTAAGGTGTAAATTATCGATAGTCCATATCTCGGAAACTATAAGAGATAATGCAATTTGGCAACCGGCAATGTAATTAGCATGCCGAATATTACTTGGAATGTGAATTGGAATGAAATCGCCAATAGATAAGACCATTTTACAATTTGGGCCCAAGTTAGAAGCAGAGCCTAAGGTGTAAATTATCGATAGTCCATATCTCGGAAACTATAAGAGATAATGCAATTTGGCAACCGGCAATGTAATTAGCATGCCGAATATTATTTGGAATGTGAATTGGAACGAAATCGGCAATAGATAAGACCATTTTACAATTTGGGCCCAAGTTAGAAGCAGAGCCTAAGGTGTAAATTATCGATAGTCCATATCTCGGAAACTATAAGAGATAATGCAATTTGGCAACCGGCAATGTAATTAGCATGCCGAATATTACTTGGAATGTGAATTGGAACGAAATCGCCAATAGATAAGACCATTTTAAAATTTGGGCCCAAGTTAGAAGCAGAGCCTAAGGTGTAAATTATCGATAGTCCATATCTCGGAAACTATAAGAGATAATGCAATTTGGCAACCGGCAATGTAATTAGCATGCCGAATATTACTTGGAATGTGAATTGGAACGAAATCGCCAATAGATAAGGCCATTTTACAATTTGGGCCCAAGTTAGAAGCAGAGCCTAATGTGTAAATTATCGATAGTCCATATCTCGGAAACTATAAGAGATAATGCAATTTGGCAACCGGCAATGTAATTAGCATGCCGAATATTACTTGGAATGTGAATTGGAACGAAATCGCCAATAGATAAGACCATTTTACAATTTGGGCCCAAGTTAGAAGCAGAGCCTAAGGTGTAAATTATCGATAGTCCATATCTCGGAAACTAAAAGAGATAATGCAATTTGGCAACCGGCAATGTAATTAGCATGCCGAATATTACTTGGAATGTGAATTGGAACGAAATCGCCAATAGATAAGACCATTTTACAATTTGGGCCCAAGTTAGAAGCAGAGCCTAAGGTGTAAATTATCGATAGTCCATATCTCGGAAACTATAAGAGATAATGCAATTTGGCAACCGGCAATGTAATTAGCATGCCGAATATTACTTGGAATGTGAATTGGAACGAAATCGCCAATAGATAAGACGATTTTACAATTTGGGCCAAGTTAGAAGCAGAGCCTAAGGTGTAAATTATCGATAGTCCATATCTCGGAAACTATAAGAGATAATGCAATTTGGCAACCGGCAATGTAATTAGCATGCCGAATATTACTTGGAATGTGAATTGGAACGAAATCGCCAATAGATAAAACCATTTTACAATTTGGGCCCAAGTTAGAAGCAGAGCCTAAGGTGTAAATTATCGATAGTCCATAAATCGGAAACTATAAGAGATAATGCAATTTGGCAACCGGCAATGTAATTAGCATGCCGAATATTACTTGGAATGTGAATTGGAACGAAATCGCCAATAGATAAGACCATTTTACAATTTGGGCCCAAGTTAGAAGCAGAGCCTAAGGTGTAAATTATCGATAGTCCATATCTCGGAAACTATAAGAGATAATGCAATTTGGCAACCGGCAATGTAATTAGCATGCCGAATATTACTTGGAGAGTGTATTGGAACGAAATCGCCAATAGATAAGACCATTTTACAATTTGGGCCCAAGTTAGAAGCAGAGCCTAAGGTGTAAATTATCGATAGTCCATATCTCGGAAACTATAAGAGATAATGCAATTTGGCAACCGGCAATGTAATTAGCATGCCGAATATTACTTGGAAAGTGAATTGGATCGAAATCGCCAATAAATAAGACCATTTTACAATTTGGGCCCAAGTTAGAAGCAGAGCCTAAGGTGTAAATTATCGATAGTCCATATCTCGGAAACTATAAGAGATAATGCAATTTGGCAACCGGCAATGTAATTAGCATGCCGAATATTACTTGGAAAGTGAATTGGAACGAAATCGCCAATAGATAAGACCATTTTACAATTTGGGCCCAAGTTAGAAGCAGAGCCTAAGGTGTAAATTATCGACAGTCCATATCTCGGAAGCTATAAGAGATAATGCAATTTGGCAACCGGCAATGTAATTAGCATGCCGAATATTACTTGGAAAGTGAATTGGAACGAAATCGCCAATAGATAAGACCATTTTACAATTTGGGCCCAAGTTAGAAGCAGAGCCTAAGGTGTAAATTATCGATAGTCCATATCTCGGAAACTATAAGAGATAATGCAATTTGGCAACCGGCAATGTAATTAGCATGCCGAATATTACTTGGAGAGTGAATTGGAACGAAATCGCCAAAAGATAAGACCATTTTACAATTTGGGCCCAAGTTAGAAGCTGAGAATGAGGTGTAAATTATCGATAGTCAATATCTCGGAAACTATAAGAGATAATGCAATTTGGCAACCGGCAATGTAATTAGCATGCCGAACATTACTTGGAAAGTGAATTGGAACGAAATCGCCAATAGATAAGACCATTTTACAATTTGGGCCCAAGTTAGAAGCAGAGCCTAAGGTGTAAATTATCGATAGTCCATATCTCGGAAACTATAAGAGGTAATGCAATTTGGCAACCGGCAATGTAATTAGCATGCCGAATATTACTTGGAATGTGAATTGGAACGAAATCGCCAATAGATAAGACCATTTTACAATTTGGGCCCAAGTTAGAAGCAGAGCCTAAGGTGTAAATTATCCATAGTCCATATCTCGGAAACTATAAGAGATAATGCAATTTGGCAACCGGCAATGCAATTAGCATGCCGAATATTACGTGGAGAGTGAATTGGAACGAAATCGCCAATAGATAAGACCATTTTACAATTTGGGCCCAAGTTAGAAGCAGAGCCTAAGGTGTAAATTATCGATAGTCCATATCTCGGAAACTATAAGAGATAATGCAATTTGGCAACCGGCAATGTAATTAGCATGCCGAATACTACTTGGAATGTGAATTGGAACGAAATCGCCAATAGATAAGACCATTTTACAATTTGGGCCCAAGTTAGAAGCAGAGCCTAAGGTGTAAATTATCTATAGTCCATATCTCGGAAACTATAAGAGATAATTCAATTTGGCAACCGGCAATGTAATTAGCATGCCGAATATTACTTGGAATGTGAATTGGAAGGAAATCGCCAATAGATAAGACCATTTTACAAATTGGGCCCAAGTTAGAAGCAGAGCCTAAGGTGTAAATTATCGATAGTCCATATCTCGGAAACTATAAGAGATAATGCAATTTGGCAACCGGCAATGTAATTAGCATGCCGAATATTACTTGGAATGTGAATTGGAACGAAATCGGCAATAGATAAGACCATTTTACTATTTGGGCCCAAGTAAGAAGCAGAGCCTAAGGTGTAAATTAACGATAGTCCATATCTCGGAAACTATAAGAGATAATGCAATTTGGCAACCGGCAATGTAATTAGCATGCCGAATATTACTTGGAATGTGAATTGGAACGAAATCGCCAATAGATAAGACCATTTTACAATTTGGGCCCAAGTTAGAAGCAGAGCCTAAGATGTAAATTATCGATAGTCCATATCTCGGAAACTATAAGAGATAATGCAATTTGGCAACCGGCAATGTAATTAGCATGCCGAATATTACTTGGAATGTGAATTGGAACGAAATCGCCAATAAATAAGACCATTTTACAATTTGGGCCCAAGTTAGAAGCAGAGCCTAAGGTGTAAATTATCGATAGTCCATATCTCGGAAACTATCAGAGATAATGCAATTTGGCAACCGGCAATCTAATTAGCATGAAGAATATTACTTGGAATGTGAATTGGAACGAAATCGCCAATAGGTAAGACCATTTTACAATTTGGGCCGAAGTTAGAAGCAGAGCCTAAGGTGTAAATTATCGATAGTCCATATCTCGGAAACTATAAGAGATAATTCAATTTAGCAACCGGCAATGTAATTAGCATGCCGGATATTACTTGGAATGTGAATTGGAACGAAATCGCCAATAGATAAGACCATTTTACAATTTGGGCCCAAGTTAGAAGCAGGGCCTAAGGTGTAAATTATCGATAGTCCATATCTCGGAAACTATAAGAGATAATGCAATTTGGCAACCGGCAATGTAATTAGCATGCCGAATATTACTTGGAAAGTGAATTGGAACGAAATCGCCAATAGATAAGACCATTTTACAATTTGGGCCCAAGTTAGAAGCAGAGCCTAAGGTGTAAATTATCGATAGTCCATATCTCGGAAACTATAAGAGGTAATGCAATTTGGCAACCGGCAATGTAATTAGCATGCCGAATATTACGTGGAGAGTGAATTGGAACGAAATCGCCAATAGATAAGACCATTTTACAATTTGGGCCCAAGTTAGAAGCAGAGCCTAAGGTGTAAATTATCGATAGTCCATATCTCGGAAACTATAAGAGATAATGCAATTTGGCAACCGGCAATGTAATTAGCATGCCGAATACTACTTGGAATGTGAATTGGAACGAAATCGCCAATAGATAAGACCATTTTACAATTTGGGCCCAAGTTAGAAGCAGAGCCTAAGGTGTAAATTATCTATAGTCCATATCTCGGAAACTATAAGAGATAATTCAATTTGGCAACCGGCAATGTAATTAGCATGCCGAATATTACTTGGACTGTGAATTGGAAGGAAATCGCCAATAGATAAGACCATTTTACAAATTGGGCCCAAGTTAGAAGCAGAGCCTAAGGTGTAAATTATCGATAGTCCATATCTCGGAAACTATAAGAGATAATGCAATTTGGCAACCGGCAATGTAATTAGCATGCCGAATATTACTTGGAATGTGAATTGGAACGAAATCGGCAATAGATAAGACCATTTTACTATTTGGGCCCAAGTAAGAAGCAGAGCCTAAGGTGTAAATTAACGATAGTCCATATCTCGGAAACTATAAGAGATAATGCAATTTGGCAACCGGCAATGTAATTAGCATGCCGAATATTACTTGGAATGTGAATTGGAACGAAATCGCCAATAGATAAGACCATTTTACAATTTGGGCCCAAGTTAGAAGCAGAGCCTAAGATGTAAATTATCGATAGTCCATATCTCGGAAACTATAAGAGATAATGCAATTTGGCAACCGGCAATGTAATTAGCATGCCGAATATTACTTGGAATGTGAATTGGAACGAAATCGCCAATAAATAAGACCATTTTACAATTTGGGCCCAAGTTAGAAGCAGAGCCTAAGGTGTAAATTATCGATAGTCCATATCTCGGAAACTATCAGAGATAATGCAATTTGGCAACCGGCAATCTAATTAGCATGAAGAATATTACTTGGAATGTGAATTGGAACGAAATCGCCAATAGGTAAGACCATTTTACAATTTGGGCCGAAGTTAGAAGCAGAGCCTAAGGTGTAAATTATCGATAGTCCATATCTCGGAAACTATAAGAGATAATTCAATTTAGCAACCGGCAATGTAATTAGCATGCCGGATATTACTTGGAATGTGAATTGGAACGAAATCGCCAATAGATAAGACCATTTTACAATTTGGGCCCAAGTTAGAAGCAGGGCCTAAGGTGTAAATTATCGATAGTCCCTATCTCGGAAACTATAAGAGATAATGCAATTTGGCAACCGGCAATGTAATTAGCATGCCGAATATTACTTGGAATGTGAATTGGAACGAAATCGCCAATAGATAAGACGATTTTACAATTTGGGCCCAAGTTAGAAGCAGAGCCTAAGGTGTAAATTATCGATAGTCCATATCTCGGAAACTATAAGAGATAATGCAATTTGGCAACCGGCAATGTAATTAGCATGCCGAATATTACTTGGAATGTGAATTGGAACGAAATCGCCAATAGATAAGACCATTTTACAATTTGGGCCCAAGTTAGAAGCTGAGAATGAGGTGTAAATTATCGATAGTCAATATCTCGGAAACTATAAGAGATAATGCAATTTGGCAACCGGCAATGTAATTAGCATGCCGAACATTACTTGGAAAGTGAATTGGAACGAAATCGCCAATAGATAAGACCATTTTACAATTTGGGCCCAAGTTAGAAGCAGAGCCTAAGGTGTAAATTATCGATAGTCCATATCTCGGAAACTATAAGAGGTAATGCAATTTGGCAACCGGCAATGTAATTAGCATGCCGAATATTACTTGGAATGTGAATTGGAACGAAATCGCCAATAGATAAGACCATTTTACAATTTGGGCCCAAGTTAGAAGCAGAGCCTAAGGTGTAAATTATCCATAGTCCATATCTCGGAAACTATAAGAGATAATGCAATTTGGCAACCGGCAATGCAATTAGCATGCCGAATATTACGTGGAGAGTGAATTGGAACGAAATCGCCAATAGATAAGACCATTTTACAATTTGGGCCCAAGTTAGAAGCAGAGCCTAAGGTGTAAATTATCGATAGTCCATATCTCGGAAACTATAAGAGATAATGCAATTTGGCAACCGGCAATGTAATTAGCATGCCGAATACTACTTGGAATGTGAATTGGAACGAAATCGCCAATAGATAAGACCATTTTACAATTTGGGCCCAAGTTAGAAGCAGAGCCTAAGGTGTAAATTATCTATAGTCCATATCTCGGAAACTATAAGAGATAATTCAATTTGGCAACCGGCAATGTAATTAGCATGCCGAATATTACTTGGAATGTGAATTGGAAGGAAATCGCCAATAGATAAGACCATTTTACAAATTGGGCCCAAGTTAGAAGCAGAGCCTAAGGTGTAAATTATCGATAGTCCATATCTCGGAAACTATAAGAGATAATGCAATTTGGCAACCGGCAATGTAATTAGCATGCCGAATATTACTTGGAATGTGAATTGGAACGAAATCGGCAATAGATAAGACCATTTTACTATTTGGGCCCAAGTAAGAAGCAGAGCCTAAGGTGTAAATTAACGATAGTCCATATCTCGGAAACTATAAGAGATAATGCAATTTGGCAACCGGCAATGTAAATAGCATGCCGAATATTACTTGGAATGTGAATTGGAACGAAATCGCCAATAGATAAGACCATTTTACAATTTGGGCCCAAGTTAGAAGCAGAGCCTAAGATGTAAATTATCGATAGTCCATATCTCGGAAACTATAAGAGATAATGCAATTTGGCAACCGGCAATGTAATTAGCATGCCGAATATTACTTGGAATGTGAATTGGAACGAAATCGCCAATAAATAAGACCATTTTACAATTTGGGCCCAAGTTAGAAGCAGAGCCTAAGGTGTAAATTATCGATAGTCCATATCTCGGAAACTATCAGAGATAATGCAATTTGGCAACCGGCAATCTAATTAGCATGAAGAATATTACTTGGAATGTGAATTGGAACGAAATCGCCAATAGGTAAGACCATTTTACAATTTGGGCCGAAGTTAGAAGCAGAGCCTAAGGTGTAAATTATCGATAGTCCATATCTCGGAAACTATAAGAGATAATTCAATTTAGCAACCGGCAATGTAATTAGCATGCCGGATATTACTTGGAATGTGAATTGGAACGAAATCGCCAATAGATAAGACCATTTTACAATTTGGGCCCAAGTTAGAAGCAGGGCCTAAGGTGTAAATTATCGATAGTCCATATCTCGGAAACTATAAGAGATAATGCAATTTGGCAACCGGCAATGTAATTAGCATGCCGAATATTACTTGGAATGTGAATTGGAATGAAATCGCCAATAGATAAGACGATTTTACAATTTGGGCCCAAGTTAGAAGCAGAGCCTAAGGTGTAAATTATCGATAGTCCATATCTCGGAAACTATAAGAGATAATGCAATTTGGCAACCGGCAATGTAATTAGCATGCCGAATATTACTTGGAATGTGAATTGGAACGAAATCGCCAATAGATAAGACCATTTTACAATTTGGGCCCAAGTTAGAAGCAGAGCCTAAGGTGTAAATTATCGATAGTCCATATCTCGGAAACTATAAGAGATAATGCAATTTGGCAACCGGCAATGTAATTAGTATGCCGAATATTACTTGGAATGTGAATTGGAATGAAATCGCCAATAGATAAGACCATTTTACAATTTGGGCCCAAGTTAGAAACAGAGCCTAAGGTGTAAATTATCGATAGTCCATATCTCGGAAACTATAAGAGATAATGCAATTTGGCAACCGGCAATGTAATTAGCATGCCGAATATTATTTGGAATGTGAATTGGAACGAAATCGGCAATAGATAAGACCATTTTACAATTTGGGCCCAAGTTAGAAGCAGAGCCTAAGGTGTAAATTATCGATAGTCCATATCTCGGAAACCATAAGAGATAATGCAATTTGGCAACCGGCAATGTAATTAGCATGCCGAATATTACTTGGAATGTGAATTGGAACGAAATCGCCAATAGATAAGACCATTTTAAAATTTGGGCCCAAGTTAGAAGCAGAGCCTAAGGTGTAAATTATCGATAGTCCATATCTCGGAAACTATAAGAGATAATGCAATTTGGCAACCGGCAATGTAATTAGCATGCCGAATATTACTTGGAGAGTGAATTGGAACGAAATCGCCAATAGATAAGACCATTTTACAATTTGGGCCCAAGTTAGAAGCAGAGCCTAAGGTGTAAATTATCGACAGTCCATATCTCGGAAGCTATAAGAGATAATGCAATTTGGCAACCGGCAATGCAATTAGCATGCCGAATATTACTTGGAATGTGAATTGGAACGAAATCGCCAATAGATAAGACCATTTTACAATTTGAGCCCAAGTTAGAAGCAGAGCCTAAGGTGTAAATTATCGACAGTCCATATTTCGGAAGCTATAAGAGATAATGCAATTTGGCAACCGGCAATGTAATTAGCATGCCGAATATTACTTGGAATGTGAATTGGAACGAAATCGCCAATAGATAAGGCCATTTTACAATTTGGGCCCAAGTTAGAAGCAGAGCCTAAGGTGTAAATTATCGATAGTCCATATCTCGGAAACTATAAGAGATAATGCAATTTGGCAACCGGCAATGTAATTAGCATGCCGAATATTACTTGGAATGTGAATTGGAACGAAATCGCCAATAGATAAGACCATTTTACAATTTGGGCCCAAGTTAGAAGCAGAGCCTAAGGTGTAAATTATCGATAGTCCATATCTCGGAAACTAAAAGAGATAATGCAATTTGGCAACCGGCAATGTAATTAGCATGCCGAATATTACTTGGAATATGAATTGGAACGAAATCGCCAATAGATAAGACCATTTTACAATTTGGGCCCAAGTTAGAAGCAGAGCCTAAGGTGTAAATTATCGATAGTCCATATCTCGGAAACTATAAGAGATAATGCAATTTCGCAACTGGCAATGTAATTAGCATGCCGAATATTACTTGGAATGTGAATTGGGACGAAATCGCCAATAGATAAGACCATTTTACAATTTGGGCCCAAGTTAGAAGCAGAGCCTAAGGTGTAAATTATCGATAGTCCATATCTCGGAAACTATAAGAGATAATTCAATTTGGCCACCGGCAATGTAATTAGCATGCCGAATATTACTTGGAATGTGAATTGGAACGAAATCGCCATTAGATAAGACCATTTTACAATTTGGGCCCAAGTTAGAAGCAGAGCCTAAGGTGTAAATTATCGATAGTCCATATCTCGGAAACTATAAGAGATAATGCAATTTGGCAACCGGCAATATAATTAGCATGCCGAATATTACTTGGAATGTGAATTGGAACGAAATCGCCAATAGATAAGGCCATTTTACAATTTGGGCCCAAGTTAGAAGCAGAGCCTAAGGTGTAAATTATCGATAGTCCATATCTCGGAAACTATAAGAGATAATGCAATTTGGCAACCGGCAATGTAATTAGCATGCCGAATATTACTTGGAATGTGAATTGGAACGAAATCGCCAATAGATAAGACCATTTTACAATTTGGGCCCAAGTTAGAAGCAGAGCCTAAGGTGTAAATTATCGATAGTCCATATCTCGGAAACTAAAAGAGATAATGCAATTTGGCAACTGGCAATGTAATTAGCATGCCGAATATTACTTGGAATGTGAATTGGAACGAAATCGCCAATAAATAAGACCATTTTACAATTTGGGCCCAAGTTAGAAGCAGAGCCTAAGGTGTAAATTATCGATAGTCCATATCTCGGAAACTATAAGAGATAATGCAATTTCGCAACCGGCAATGTAATTAGCATGCCGAATATTACTTGGATAGTGAATTGGAACGAAATCGCCAATAGATAAGACCATTTTACAATTTGGGCCCAAGTTAGAAGCAGAGCCTAAGGTGTAAATTATCGATAGTCCATATCTCGGAAACTATAAGAGATAATGCAATTTGGCAACCGGCAATGTAATTAGCATGCAGAATACTACTTAGAATGTGAATTGGAACGAAATCGCCAATAGATAAGACCATTTTACAATTTGGGCCCAAGTTAGAAGCAGAGCCTAAGGTGTAAATTATCGATAGTCCATATCTCGGAAACTATAAGAGATAATTCAATTTGGCAACCGGCAATGTAATTACCATGCCGAATATTACTTGGAATGTGAATTGGAACGAAATCGCCAATAGATAAGACCATTTTACAATTTGGGCCCAAGTTAGAAGCAGAGCCTAAGGTGTAAATTATCGATAGTCCATATCTCGGAAACTATAAGAGATAATGCAATTTGGCAACCGGCAATGTAATTAGCATGCCGAATATTACTTGGAATGTGAATTGGAACGAAATCGCCAATAGATAAGACGATTTTACAATTTGGGCCCAAGTTAGAAGCAGAGCCTAAGGTGTAAATTATCGATAGTCCATATCTCGGAAACTATAAGAGATAATGCAATTTGGCAACCGGCAATGTAATTAGCATGCCGAATATTACTTGGAATGTGAATTGGAACGAAATCGCCAATAGATAAGACCATTTTACAATTTGGGCCCAAGTTAGAAGCAGAGCCTAAGGTGTAAATTATCGATAGTCCATATCTCGGAAACTATAAGAGATAATGCAATTTGGCAACCGGCAATGTAATTAGCATGCCGAATATTACTTGGAATGTGAATTGGAAGGAAATCGCCAATAGATAAGACCATTTTACAATTTGGGCCCAAGTTAGAAGCAGAGCCTAAGGTGTAAATTATCGATAGTCCACATCTCGGATACTATAAGAGATAATGCAATTTGGCAACCGGCAATGTAATTAGCATGCCGAATATTACTTGGAATGTGAATTGGAACGAAATCGGCAATAGATAAGACCATTTTACAATTTGGGCCCAAGTAAGAAGCAGAGCCTAAGGTGTAAATTATCGATAGTCCATATCTCGGAAACTATAAGAGATAATTCAATTTGGCAACCGGCAATGTAATTACCATGCCGAATATTACTTGGAATGTGAATTGGAACGAAATCGCCAATAGATAAGACCATTTTACAATTTGGGCCCAAGTTAGAAGCAGAGCCTAAGGTGTAAATTATCGATAGTCCATATCTCGGAAACTATAAGAGATAATGCAATTTGGCAACCGGCAATGTAATTAGCATGCCGAATATTACTTGGAATGTGAATTGGAACGAAATCGCCAATAGATAAGACGATTTTACAATTTGGGCCCAAGTTAGAAGCAGAGCCTAAGGTGTAAATTATCGATAGTCCATATCTCGGAAACTATAAGAGATAATGCAATTTGGCAACCGGCAATGTAATTAGCATGCCGAATATTACTTGGAATGTGAATTGGAACGAAATCGCCAATAGATAAGACCATTTTACAATTTGGGCCCAAGTTAGAAGCAGAGCCTAAGGTGTAAATTATCGATAGTCCATATCTCGGAAACTATAAGAGATAATGCAATTTGGCAACCGGCAATGTAATTAGCATGCCGAATATTACTTGGAATGTGAATTGGAAGGAAATCGCCAATAGATAAGACCATTTTACAATTTGGGCCCAAGTTAGAAGCAGAGCCTAAGGTGTAAATTATCGATAGTCCACATCTCGGATACTATAAGAGATAATGCAATTTGGCAACCGGCAATGTAATTAGCATGCCGAATATTACTTGGAATGTGAATTGGAACGAAATCGGCAATAGATAAGACCATTTTACAATTTGGGCCCAAGTAAGAAGCAGAGCCTAAGGTGTAAATTAACGATAGTCCATATCTCGGAAACTATAAGAGATAATGCAATTTGGCAACCGGCAATGTAATTAGCATGCCGAATATTACTTGGAATGTGAATTGGAACGAAATCGCCAATAGATAAGACCATTTTACAATTTGGGCCCAAGTTAGAAGCAGAGCCTAAGGTGTAAATTATCGATAGTCCATATCTCGGAAACTATCAGAGATAATGCAATTTGGCACCCGGCAATGTAATTAGCATGCCGAATATTACTTGGAATGTGAATTGGAACGAAATCGCCAATAGGTAAGACCATTTTACAATTTGGGCCCAAGTTAGAAGCAGAGCCTAAGGTGTAAATTATCGATAGTCCATATCTCGGAAACTATAAGAGATAATTCAATTTGGCAACCGGCAATGTAATTAGCATGCCGGATATTACTTGGAATGTGAATTGGAACGAAATCGCCAATAGATAAGACCATTTTACAATTTGGGCCCAAGCTAGAAGCAGAGCCTAAGGTGTAAATTATCGATAGTCCATATCTCGGAAACTATAAGAGATAATGCAATTTGGCAACCGGCAATGTAATTAGCATGCCGAATATTACTTGGAATGTGAATTGGAACGAAATCGCCAATAGATAAGACGATTTTACAATTTGGGCCCAAGTTAGAAGCAGAGCCTAAGGTGTAAATTATCGATAGTCCATATCTCGGAAACTATAAGAGATAATGCAATTTGGCAACCGGCAATGTAATTAGCATGCCGAATATTACTTGGAATGTGAATTGGAACGAAATCGGCAATAGATAAGACCATTTTACAATTTGGGCCCAAGTTAGAAGCAGAGCCTAAGGTGTAAATTATCGATAGTCCATATCTCGGAAACTATAAGAGATAATGCAATTTGGTAACCGGCAATGTAATTAGCATGACGAATATTACTTGGAATGTGAATTGGAACGAAATCGCCAATAGATAAGACCATTTTACAATTTGGGCCCAAGTTAGAAACAGAGCCTAAGGTGTAAATTATCGATAGTCCATATCTCGGAAACTATAAGAGATAATGCAATTTGGCAACCGGCAATGTAATTAGCATGCCGAATATTACTTGGAAAGTGAATTGGAACGAAATCGCCAATAGATAAGACCATTTTACAATTTGGGCCCAAGTTAGAAGCAGAGCCTAAGGTGTAAATTATCGATAGTCCATATCTCGGAAACTATAAGAGATAATGCAATTTGGCAACCGGCAATGTAATTAGCATGCCGAATATTACTTGGAAAGTGAATTGGAACGAAATCGCCAATAGATAAGACCATTTTACAATTTGGGCCCAAGTTAGAAGCAGAGCCTAAGGTGTAAATTATCGACAGTCCATATCTCGGAAGCTATAAGAGATAATGCAATTTGGCAACCGGCAATGCAATTAGCATGCCGAATATTACTTGGAATGTGAATTGGAACGAAATCGCCAATAGATAAGACCATTTTACAATTTGAGCCCAAGTTAGAAGCAGAGCCTAAGGTGTAAATTATCGATAGTCCATATCTCGGAAACTATAAGAGATAATGCAATTTGGCAACCGGCAATGTAATTAGCATGCCGAATATTACTTGGAGAGTGAATTGGAACGAAATCGCCAATAGATAAGACCATTTTACAATTTGGGCCCAAGTTAGAAGCAGAGCCTGAGGTGTAAATTATCGATAGTCCATATCTCGGAAACTATAAGAGATAATGCAATTTGGCAACCGGCAATGTAATTTGCATGCCGAATATTACTTGGAAAGTGAATTGGAACGAAATCGCCAATAGATAAGACCATTTTACAATTTGGGCCCAAGTTAGAAGCAGAGCCTAAGGTGTAAATTATCGATAGTCCATATCTCGGAAACTATAAGAGATAATGCAATTTGGCAACCGGCAATGTAATTAGCATGCCGAATATTACTTGGAATGTGAATTGGAACGAAATCGCCAATAGATAAGACCATTTTACAATTTGGGCCCAAGTTAGAAGCAGAGCCTAAGGTGTAAATAATCCATAGTCCATATCTCGGAAACTATAAGAGATAATGCAATTTGGCAACTGGCAATGTAATTAGCATGCCGAATATTACTTGGAATGTGAATTGGAACGAAATCGCCAATAGATAAGACCATTTTACAATTTGGGCCCAAGTTAGAAGCAGAGCCTAAGGTGTAAATTATCGATAGTCCATATCTCGGAAACTATAAGAGATAATGCAATTTGGCAACCGGCAATTTAATTAGCATGCCGAATACTACTTGGAATGTGAATTGGAACGAAATCGCCAATAGATAAGACCATTTTACAATTTGGGCCCAAGTTAGAAGCAGAGCCTAAGGTGTAAATTATCGATAGTCCATATCTCGGAAACTATAAGAGATAATGCAATTTGGCAACCGGCAATGTAATTAGCATGCCGAATATTACTTGGAATGTGAATTGGAACGAAATCGCCAATAGATAAGACCATTTTACAATTTGGGCCCAAGTTAGAAGCAGAGCATAAGGTGTAAATTATCGATAGTCCATATCTCGGAAACTATAAGAGATAATGCAATTTGGCAACCGGCAATGTAATTAGCATGCCGATTATTACTTGGAATGTGAATTGGAACGAAATCGCCAATAGATAAGACCATTTTACAATTTGGGCCCAAGTTAGAAGCAGAGCCTAAGATGTAAATAATCGATAGTCGATATCTCGGAAACTATAAGAGATAATGCAATTTGGCAACCGGCAATGTAATTAGCATGCCGAATATTACTTGGAATGTGAATTGGAACGAAATCGCCAATAGATAAGACCATTTTACAATTTGGGCCCAAGTTAGAAGCAGAGCCTAAGGTGTAAATTATCGATAGTCCATATCTCGGAAACTATAAGAGATAATGCAATTTGGCAACCGGCAATGTAATTAGCATGCCGAATATTACTTGGAATGTGAATTGGAACGAAATCGCCAATAGATAAGACCATTTTACAATTTGGGCCCAAGTTAGAAGCAGAGCCTAAGGTGTAAATTATCGATAGTCCATATCTCGGAAACTACAAGAGATAATGCAATTTGGCAACCGGCAATGTAATTAGCATGCCGAATATTACTTGGAATGTGAATTGGAATGAAATCGCCAATAGATAAGACCATTTTACAATTTGGGCCCAAGTTAGAAGCAGAGCCTAAGGTGTAAATTATCGATAGTCCATATCTCGGAAACTATAAGAGATAATTCAATTTGGCAACCGGCAATGTAATTAGCATGCCGGATATTACTTGGAATGTGAATTGGAACGAAATCGCCAATAGATAAGACCATTTTACAATTTGGGCCCAAGTTAGAAGCAGAGCCTAAGGTGTAAATTATCGATAGTCCATATCTCGGAAACTACAAGAGATAATGCAATTTGGCAACCGGCAATGTAATTAGCATGCCGAATATTACTTGGAATGTGAATTGGAATGAAATCGCCAATAGATAAGACCATTTTACAATTTGGGCCCAAGTTAGAAGCAGAGCCTAAGGTGTAAATTATCGATAGTCCATATCTCGGAAACTATAAGAGATAATTCAATTTGGCAACCGGCAATGTAATTAGCATGCCGGATATTACTTGGAATGTGAATTGGAACGAAATCGCCAATAGATAAGACCATTTTACAATTTGGGCCCAAGTTAGAAGCAGAGCCTAAGGTGTAAATTATCGATAGTCCATATCTCGGAAACTATAAGAGATAATGCAATTTGGCAACCGGCAATGTAATTAGCATGCCGAATATTACTTGGAATGTGAATTGGAACGAAATCGCCAATAGATAAGACCATTTTACAATTTGGGCCCAAGTTAGAAGCAGAGCCTAAGGTGTAAATTATCGATAGTCCATATCTCGGAAACTATAAGAGATAATGCAATTTGGCAACCGGCAATGTAATTAGCATGCCGAATATTACTTGGAATGTGAATTGGAATGAAATCGCCAATAGATAAGACTATTTTACAACTTGGGCCCAAGTTAGAAGCAGAGCCTAAGGTGTAAATTATCGATAGTCCATATCTCGGAAACTATAAGAGATAATGCAATTTGGCAACCGGCAATGTAATTAGCATGCCGAATATTACTTGGAATGTGAATTGGAACGAAATCGGCAATAGATAAGACCATATTACAATTTGGGCCCAAGTTAGGAGCAGAGCCTAAGGTGTAAATTATCGATAGTCCATATCTCGGAAACTATAAGGGATAATGCAATTTGGCAACCGGCAATGTAATTAGCATGCCCAATATTACTTGGAATGTGAATTGGAACGAAATCGCTAATAGATAAGACCATTTTACAATTTGGGCCCAAGTTAGAAGCAGAGCCTAAGATGTAAATTATCGATAGTCCATATCTCGGAAACTATAAGAGATAATGCAATTTAGCAACCGGCAATGTAATTAGCATGCCGAATATTACTTGGAATGTGAATTGGAACGAAATCGCCAATAGATAAGACCATTTTACAATTTGGGCCCAAGTTAGAAGCAGAGCATAAGGTGTAAATTACCGATAGTCCATATCTCGGAAACTATAAGAGATAATGCAATTTGGCAACCGGCAATGTAATTAGCATGCCGAATATTACTTGGAATGTGAATTGGAACGAAATCGCCAATAGATAAGACGATTTTACAATTTGGGCCCAAGTTAGAAGCAGAGCCTAAGGTGTAAATTATCGATAGTCCATATCTCGGAAACTATAAGAGATAATGCAATTTGGCAACCGGCAATGTAATTAGCATGCCGAATATTACTTGGAATGTGAATTGGAACGAAATCGCCAATAGATAAGACCTTTTTACAATTTGGGCCCAAGTTAGAAGCAGAGTGTAAGGTGTAAATTATCGATATTCCATATCTCGGAAACTATAAGAGATAATGCAATTTGGCAACCGGCAATGTAATTAGCATGCCGAATATTACTTGGAATGTGAATTGGAATGAAATCGCCAATAGATAAGACCATTTTACAAATTGGGCCCAAGTTAGAAGCAGAGCCTAAGGTGTAAATTATCGATAGTCCATATCTCGGAAACTATAAGAGATAATGCAATTTGGCAACCGGCAATGTAATTAGCATGCCGAATATTACTTGGAATGTGAATTGGAACGAAATCGCCAATAGATAAGACCATTTTACAATTTGGGCCCAAGTTAGAAGCAGAGCCTAAGGTGTAAATTATCGATAGTCCATATCTCGGAAACTATAAGAGATAATGCAATTTGGCAACCGGCAATGTAATTAGCATGCCGAATATTACTTGGAATGTGAATTGGAACGAAATCGCCAATAGATAAGACCATTTTACAATTTGGGCCCAAGTTAGAAGCAGAGCCTAAGGTGTAAATTATCCATAGTCCATATCTCGGAAACTATAAGAGATAATGCAATTTGGCAACCGACAATGTAATTAGCATGCCGAATATTACTTGGAATGTGAATTGGAACGAAATCGCCAATAGATAAGACCATTTTACAATTTGGGCCCAAATTAGAAGCAGAGCCTAAGGTGTAAATTATTGATAGTCCATATCTCGGAAACTATAAGAGATAATGCAATTTCGCAACCGGCAATGTAATTAGCATGCCGAATATTACTTGGAGTGTGAATCGGAACGAAATCGCCAATAGATAAGACCATTTTACAATTTGGGCCCAAGTTAGAAGCAGAGCCTAAGGTGTAAATTATCGATAGTCCGTATCTCGGAAACTATAAGAGATAATGCAATTTGGCAACCGGCAATGTAATTAGCATGCCGAATATTACTTGGAATGTGAATTGGAACGAAATCGCCAATAGATAAGACCATTTTACAATTTGGGCCCAAGTTAGAAGCAGAGCCTAAAGTGTAAATTATCGATAGTCCATATCTCGGAAACTACAAGAGATAATGCAATTTGGCAACCGGCAATGTAATTAGCATGCCGAATATTACTTGGAATGTGAATTGGAACGAAATCGCCAATAGATAAGACCATTTTACAATTTGGGCCCAAGTTAGAAGCAGAGCCTAAGGTGTAAATTATCGATAGTCCATATCTCGGAAACTATAAGAGATAATGCAATTTGGCAACCGGCAATGTAATTAGCATGCCGAATATTACTTGGAATGTGAATTGGAATGAAATCGCCAATAGATAAGACCATTTTACAATTTGGGCCCAAGTTAGAAGCAGAGCCTAAGGTGTAAATTATCGATAGTCCATATCTCGGAAACTATAAGAGATAATGCAATTTGGCAACCGGCAATGTAATTAGCATGCCGAATATTACTTGGAATGTGAATTGGAACGAAATCGGCAATAGATAAGACCATATTACAATTTGGGCCCAAGTTAGAAGCAGAACCTAAGGTGTAAATTATCGATAGTCCATATCTCGGAAACTATAAGGGATAATGCAATTTGGCAACCGGCAATGTAATTAGCATGCCGAATATTACTTGGAATGTGAATTGGAACGAAATCGCCAATAGATAAGACCATTTTACAATTTGGGCCCAAGTTAGAAGCAGAGCCTAAGATGTAAATTATCGATAGTCCATATCTCGGAAACTATAAGAGATAATGCAATTTAGCAACCGGCAATGTAATTAGCATGCCGAATATTACTTGGAATGTGAATTGGAACGAAATCGCCAATAGATAAGACCATTTTACAATTTGGGCCCAAGTTAGAAGCAGAGCCTAAGGTGTAAATTATCGATAGTCCATATCTCGGAAACTATAAGAGATAATGCAATTTGGCAACCGGCAATGTAATTAGCATGCCGGATATTACTTGGAATATGAATTGGAACGAAATCGCCAATAGATAAGACCATTTTACAATTTGGGCCCAAGTTAGAAGCAGAGCATAAGGTGTAAATTACCGATAGTCCATATCTCGGAAACTATAAGAGATAATGCAATTTGGCAACCGGCAATGTAATTAGCATGCCGAATATTACTTGGAATGTGAATTGGAACGAAATCGCCAATAGATAAGACGATTTTACAATTTGGGCCCAAGTTAGAAGCAGAGCCTAAGGTGTAAATTATCGATAGTCCATATCTCGGAAACTATAAGAGATAATGCAATTTGGCAACCGGCAATGTAATTAGCATGCCGAATATTACTTGGAATGTGAATTGGAACGAAATCGCCAATAGATAAGACTATTTTACAATTTGGGCCCAAGTTAGAAGCAGAGTGTAAGGTGTAAATTATCGATATTCCATATCTCGGAAACTATAAGAGATAATGCAATTTGGCAACCGGCAATATAATTAGCATGCCGAATATTACTTGGAATGTGAATTGGAATGAAATCGCCAATAGATAAGACCATTTTACAATTTGGGCCCAAGTTAGAAGCAGAGCCTAAGGTGTAAATTATCGATAGTCCATATCTCGGAAACTATAAGAGATAATGCAATTTGGCAACCGGCAATGTAATTAGCATGCCGAATATTACTTGGAATGTGAATTGGAACGAAATCGCCAATAGATAAGACCATTTTACAATTTGGGCCCAAGTTAGAAGCAGAGCCTAAGGTGTAAATTATCGATAGTCCATATCTCGGAAACTATAAGAGATAATGCAATTTGGCAACCGGCAATGTAATTAGCATGCCGAATATTACTTGGAATGTGAATTGGAACGAAATCGCCAATAGATAAGACCATTTTACAATTTGGGCCCAAGTTAGAAGCAGAGCCTAAGGTGTAAATTATCCATAGTCCATATCTCGGAAACTATAAGAGATAATGCAATTTGGCAACCGGCAATGTAATTAGCATGCCGAATATTACTTGGAATGTGAATTGGAACGAAATCGCCAATAGATAAGACCATTTTACAATTTGGGCCCAAGTTAGAAGCAGAGCCTAAGGTGTAAATTATTGATAGTCCATATCTCGGAAACTATAAGAGATAATGCAATTTCGCAACCGGCAATGTAATTAGCATGCCGAATATTACTTGGAGTGTGAATTGGAACGAAATCGCCAATAGATAAGACCATTTTACAATTTGGGCCCAAGTTAGAAGCAGAGCCTAAGGTGTAAATTATCGATAGTCCGTATCTCGGAAACTATAAGAGATAATGCAATTTGGCAACCGGCAATGTAATTAGCATGCCGAATATTACTTGGAATGTGAATTGGAACGAAATCGCCAATAGATAAGACCATTTTGCAATTTGGGCCCAAGTTAGAAGCAGAGCCTAAAGTGTAAATTATCGATAGTCCATATCTCGGAAACTATAAGGGATAATGCAATTTGGCAACCGGCAATGTAATTAGCATGTCGAATATTACTTGGAATGTGAATTGGAACGAAATCGCCAATAGATAAGACCATTTTACAATTTGGGCCCAAGTTAGAAGCAGAGCCTAAGGTGTAAATTATCGATAGTCCATATCTCGGAAACTATAAGAGATAATGCAATTTGGCAACCGGCAATGTAATTAACATGCCGAATATTATTTGGAATGTGAATTGGAACGAAATCGCCAATAGATAAGACCATTTTACAATTTGGGCCCAAGTTAGAAGCAGAGCCTAAGGTGTAAATTATCGATAGTAAATATCTCGGAAACTATAAGAGATAATGCAATTTGGCAACCGGCAATGTAATTAGCATGCCGAATATTACTTGGAATGTGAATTGGAACGAAATCGCCAATAGATAAGACCATATTACAATTTGGGCCCAAGTTAGAAGCAGAGCCTAAGGTGTAAATTATCGATAGTCCATATCTCGGAAACTATAAGAGATAATGCAATTTGGCAACCCGCAATGTAATTAGCATGCCGAATATTACTTGGAATGTGAATTGGAACGAAATCGCCAATAGATAAGACCATTTTACAATTTGGGCCCAAGTTAGAAGCAGAGCCTAAGGTGTAAATTATCGATAGTCCATATCTCGGAAACTATAAGAGATAATGCAATTTGGCAACCGGCAATGTAATTAGCATGCCGAATATTACTTGGAATGTGAATTGGAACGAAATCGCCAATAGGTAAGACCATTTTACAATTTGGGCCCAAGTTAGAAGCAGAGCCTAAGGTGTATATTATCGATAGTCCATATCTCGGAAACTATAAGAGATAATTCAATTTGGCCACCGGCAATGTAATTAGCATGCCGAATATTACTTGGAATGTGAATTGGAACGAAATCGCCAATAGATAAGACCATTTTACAATTTGGGCCCAAGTTAGAAGCAGAGCCTAAGGTGTAAATTATCGATAGTCCATATCTCGGAAACTATAAGAGTTAATGCAATTTGGCAACCGGTAATGTAATTAGCATGCCGAATATTACTTGGAATGTGAATTGGAACGAAATCGCCAATAGATAAGGCCATTTTACAATTTGGGCCCAAGTTAGAAGCAGAGCCTAAGGTGTAAATTATCGATAGTGCATATCTCGGAAACTATAAGAGATAATGCAATTTGGCAACCGGCAATGTAATTAGCATGATGAATATTACTTGGAATGTGAATTGGAACGAAATCGCCAATAGATAAGACCATTTTACAATTTGGGCCCAAGTTAGAAGCAGAGCCTAAGGTGTAAATTATCGATAGTCCATATCTCGGAAACTAAAAGAGATAATGCAATTTGGCAACCGGCAATGTAATTAGCATGCCGAATATTACTTGGAATGTGAATTGGAACGAAATCACCAATAGATAAGACCATTTTACAATTTGGGCCCAAGTTAGAAGCAGAGTCTAAGGTGTAAATTATCGATAGTCCATATCTCGGAAACTATAAGAGATAATGCAGTTTCGCAACCGGCAATGTAATTAGCATGCCGAATATTACTTGGAATGTGAATTGGGACGAAATCGCCAATAGATAAGACCATTTTACAATTTGGGCCCAAGTTAGAAGCAGAGCCTAAGGTGTAAATTATCGATAGTCCATATCTCGGAAACTATAAGAGATAATGCAATTTGGCAACCGGCAATGTAATTAGCATGCCGAATATTACTTGGAATGTGAATTGGAACGAAATCGCCAATAGGTAAGACCATTTTACAATTTGGGCCCAAGTTAGAAGCAGAGCCTAAGGTGTAAATTATCGATAGTCCATATCTCGGAAACTATAAGAGATAATTCAATTTGGCCACCGGCAATGTAATTAGCATGCCGAATATTACTTGGAATGTGAATTGGAACGAAATCGCCAATAGATAAGACCATTTTACAATTTGGGCCCAAGTTAGAAGCAGAGCCTAAGGTGTAAATTATCGATAGTCCATATCTCGGAAACTATAAGAGATAATGCAATTTGGCAACCGGCAATGTAATTAGCATGCCGAATATTACTTGGAATGTGAATTGGAACGAAATCGCCAATAGATAAGGCCATTTTACAATTTGGGCCCAAGTTAGAAGCAGAGCCTAAGGTGTAAATTATCGATAGTCCATATATCGGAAACTATAAGAGATAATGCAATTTGGCAACCGGCAATGTAATTAGCATGATGAATATTACTTGGAATGTGAATTGGAACGAAATCGCCAATAGATAAGACCATTTTACAATTTGGGCCCAAGTTAGAAGCAGAGCCTAAGGTGTAAATTATCGATAGTCCATATCTCGGAAACTAAAAGAGATAATGCAATTTGGCAACCGGCAATGTAATTAGCATGCCGAATATTACTTGGAATGTGAATTGGAACGAAATCGCCAATAGATAAGACCATTTTACAATTTGGGCCCAAGTTAGAAGCAGAGTCTAAGGTGTAAATTATCGATAGTCCATATCTCGGAAACTATAAGAGATAATGCAGTTTCGCAACCGGCAATGTAATTAGCATGCCGAATATTACTTGGAATGTGAATTGGGACGAAATCGCCAATAGATAAGACCATTTTACAATTTGGGCCCAAGTTAGAAGCAGAGCCTAAGGTGTAAATTATCGATAGTCCATATCTCGGAAACTATAAGAGATAATGCAATTTGGCAACCGGCAATGTAATTAGCATGCCGAATATTACTTGGAATGTGAATTGGAACGAAATCGCCAATAGGTAAGACCATTTTACAATTTGGGCCCAAGTTAGAAGCAGAGCCTAAGGTGTAAATTATCGATAGTCCATATCTCGGAAACTATAAGAGATAATTCAATTTGGCCACCGGCAATGTAATTAGCATGCCGAATATTACTTGGAATGTGAATTGGAACGAAATCGCCAATAGATAAGACCATTTTACAATTTGGGCCCAAGTTAGAAGCAGAGCCTAAGGTGTAAATTATCGATAGTCCATATCTCGGAAACTATAAGAGATAATGCAATTTGGCAACCGGAAATATAATTAGCATGCCGAATATTACTTGGAATGTGAATTGGAACGAAATCGCCAATAGATAAGGCCATTTTACAATTTGGGCCCAAGTTAGAAGCAGAGCCTAAGGTGTAAATTATCGATAGTCAATATCTCGGAAACTATAAGAGATAATGCAATTTGGCAACCGGCAATGTAATTAGCATGATGAATATTACTTGGAATGTGAATTGGAACGAAATCGCCAATAGATAAGACCATTTTACAATTTGGGCCCAAGTTAGAAGCAGAGCCTAAGGTGTAAATTATCGATAGTCCATATCTCGGAAACTAAAAGAGATAATGCAATTTGGCAATCGGCAATGTAATTAGCATGCCGAATATTACTTGGAATGTGAATTGGAACGAAATCGCCAATAGATAAGAAAATTTTACAATTTGGGCCCAAGTTAGAAGCAGAGTCTAAGGTGTAAATTATCGATAGTCCATATCTCGGAAACTATAAGAGATAATGCAGTTTCGCAACCGGCAATGTAATTAGCATGCCGAATATTACTTAGAATGTGAATTGGGACGAAATCGCCAATAGATAAGACCATTTTACAATTTGGGCCCAAGTTAGAAGCAGAGCCTAAGGTGTAAATTATCGATAGTCCATATCTCGGAAACTATAAGAGATAATGCTATTTGGCAACCGGCAATGTAATTAGCATGCCGAATATTACTTGGAATGTGAATTGGAACGAAATCGCCAATAGATAAGACCATTTTACAATTTGGGCCCAAGTTAGAAGCAGAGCCTAAGGTGTAAATTATCGATAGTCCATATCTCGGAAACTATAAGAGATAATTCAATTTGGCAACCGGCAATGTAATTAGCATGCCGAATATTACTTGGAATGTGAATTAGAACGAAATCGCCAATAGATTAGACCATTTTACAATTTGGGCCCAAGTTAGAAGCAGAGCCTAAGGTGTAAATTATCGATAGTCCATATCTCGGAAACTATAAGAGATAATGCAATTTGGCAACCGGCAATGTAATTAGCATGCCGAATATTACTTGGAATGTGAATTGGAACGAAATCGCCAATAGATAAGACGATTTTACAATTTGGGCCCAAGTTAGAAGCAGAGCCTAAGGTGTAAATTATCGATAGTCCATATCTCGGAAACTATAAGAGATAATGCAATTTGGCAACCGGCAATGTAATTAGCATGCCGAATATTACTTGGAATGTGAATTGGAACGAAATCGCCAATAGATAAGGCCATTTTACAATTTGGGCCCAAGTTAGAAGCAGAGCCTAAGGTGTAAATTATCGATAGTCCATATCTCGGAAACTATAAGAGATAATGCAATTTGGCAACCGTCAATGTAATTAGCATGCCGAATATTACTTGGAATGTGAATTGGAACGAAATCGGCAATAGATAAGACCATTTTACAATTTGGGCCCAAGTTAGAAGCAGAGCCTAAGGTGCAAATTATCCATAGTCCATATCTCGGAAACTATAAGAGATAATGCAATTTGGCAACCGGCAATGTAATTAGCATGCCGAATACTACTTGGAATGTGAATTGGAACGAAATCGCCAATAGATAAGACCATTTTACAGTTTGGGCCCAAGTTAGAAGCAGAGCCTAAGGTTAAAAATAATCGATAGTCCATATCTCGGAAACTATAAGAGATAATGCAATTTGGGAACCGGCAATGTAATTAGCATGCCGAATATTACTTGGAATGTGAATTGGAACGAAATCGCCAATAGATAAGACCATTTTACAATTTGGGCCCAAGTTAGAAGCAGAGCCTAAGGTGTAAATTATCGATAGTCCATATCTCGGAAACTATAAGAGATAATGCAACTTGGCCACCGGCAATATAATTAGCATGCCGAATATTACTTGGAATGTGAATTGGAACGAAATCGCCAATAGGTAAGACCATTTTACAATTTGGGCCCAAGTTAGAAGCAGAGCCTAAGGTGTAAATTATCGATAGTCCATATCTCGGAAACTATAGGAGATAATTCAATTTGGCAACCGGCAATGTAATTAGCATGCCGAATATTACTTGGAATGTGAATTGGAACGAAATCGCCAATAGATAAGACCATTTTACAATTTGGGCCCAAGTTAGAAGCAGAGCCTAAGGTGTAAATTATCGATAGTCCATATCTCGGAAACTATAAGAGATAATGCAATTTGGCAACCGGCAATGTATTTAGCATGCCGAATATTACTTGGAATGTGAATTGGAACGAAATCGCCAATAAATAAGACGATTTTACAATTTGGGCCCAAGTTAGAAGCAGAGCCTAAGGTGTAAATTATCGATAGTCCATATCTCGGAAACTATAAGAGATAATGCAATTTGGCAACCGGCAATTTAATTAACATGCCGAATATTACTTGGAATGTGAATTGGAACGAAATCGCCAATAGATAAGACCATTTTACAATTTGGGCCCAAGTTAGAAGCAGAGCCTAAGGTGTAAATTATCGATAGTCCATATCTCGGAAACTATAAGAGATAATGCAATTTGGCAACCGGCAATGTAATTAGCATGCCGAATATTACTTGGAATGTGAATTGGAACGAAATCGCCAATAGATAAGACCATTTTACAATTTGGGCCCAAGTTAGAAGCAGAGCCTAAGGTGTAAATTATCGATAGTCCATATCTCTGAAACTATAAGAGATAATGCAATTTGGCAACCGGCAATGTAATCAGCATGCCGAGTATTACTTGGAATGTGAATTGGAACGAAATCGCCAATAGATAAGACCATTTTACAATTTGGGCCCAAGTTAGAAGCAGAGCCTAAGGTGTAAATTATCGATAGTCCATATCTCGGAAACTATAAGAGATAATGCAATTTGGCAACCGGCAATGTAATTAGCATGCCGAATATTACTTGGAATGTGAATTGGAATGAAATCGCCAATAGATAAAACCATTTTACAATTTGGGCCCAAGTTAGAAGCAGAGCCTAAGGTGTAAATTATCGATAGTCCATATCTCGGAAACTATAAGAGATAATGCAATTTGGCAACCGGCAATGTAATTAGCATGCCGAATATTACTTGGAATGTGAATTGGAACGAAATCGCCAATAGATAAAACCATTTTACAATTTGGGCCCAAGTTAGAAGCAGAGCCTAAGGTGTAAATTATCGATAGTCCATATCTCGGAAACTATAAGAGATAATGCAATTTGGCAACCGGCAATGTAATTAGCATGATGAATATTACTTGGAATGTGAATTGGAACGAAGTCGCCAATAGATAAGACAATTTTACAATTTGGGCCCAAGTTAGAAGCAGAGCCTAAGGTGTAAATTATCGATAGTCTATATCTCGGAAACTAAAAGAGATAATGCAATTTGGCAACCGGCAATGTAATTAGCATGCCGAATATTACTTGGAATGTGAATTGGAACGAAATCGCCAATAGATAAGACCATTTTACAATTTGGGCCCAAGTTAGAAGCAGAGTCTAAGGTGTAAATTATCGATAGTCCATATCTCGGAAACTATAAGAGATAATGCAGTTTCGCAACCGGCAATGTAATTAGCATGCCGAATATTACTTGGAATGTGAATTGGGACGAAATCGCCAATAGATAAGACCATTTTACAATTTGGGCCCAAGTTAGAAGCAGAGCCTAAGGTGTAAATTATCGATAGTCCATATCTCGGAAACTATAAGAGATAATGCTATTTGGCAACCGGCAATGTAATTAGCATGCCGAATATTACTTGGAATGTGAATTGGAACGAAATCGCCAATAGATAAGACCATTTTACAATTTGGGCCCAAGTTAGAAGCAGAGCCTAAGGTGTAAATTATCGATAGTCCATATCTCGGAAACTATAAGAGATAATGCAATTTGGCAACCGGCAATGTAATTAGCATGCCGAATACCACTTGGAATGTGAATTGGAACGAAATCGCCAATAGATAAGACCATTTTACAATTTGGGCCCAAGTTAGAAGCAGAGCCTAAGGTGTAAATTATCGATAGTCCATATCTCGGAAACTATAAGAGATAATTCAATTTGGCAACCGGCAATGTAATTAGCATGCCGAATATTACTTGGAATGTGAATTGGAACGAAATCGCCAATAGATAAGACCATTTTACAATTTGGGCCCAAGTTAGAAGCAGAGCCTAAGGTGTAAATTATCGATAGTCCATATCTCGGAAACTATAAGAGATAATGCAATTTGGCAACCGGCAATGTAATTAGCATGCCGAATATTACTTGGAATGTGAATTGGAACGAAATCGCCAATAGATAAGACGATTTTACAATTTGGGCCCAAGTTAGAAGCAGAGCCTAAGGTGTAAATTATCGATAGTCCATATCTCGGAAACTATAAGAGATAATGCAATTTGGCAACCGGCAATATAATTAGCATGCCGAATATTACTTGGAATGTGAATTGGAACGAAATCGCCAATAGATAAGACCATTTTACAATTTGGGCCCAAGTTAGAAGCAGAGCCTAAGGTGTAAATTATCGATAGTCCATATCTCGGAAACTATAGGAGATAATTCAATTTGGCAACCGGCAATGTAATTAGCATGCCGAATATTACTTGGAATGTGAATTGGAACGAAATCGCCAATAGATAAGACCATTTTACAGTTTGGGCCCAAGTTAGAAGCAGAGCCTAAGGTTAAAAATAATCGATAGTCCATATCTCGGAAACTATAAGAGATAATGCAATTTGGGAACCGGCAATGTAATTAGCATGCCGAATATTACTTGGAATGTGAATTGGAACGAAATCGCCAATAGATAAGACCATTTTACAATTTGGGCCCAAGTTAGAAGCAGAGCCTAAGGTGTAAATTATCGATAGTCCATATCTCGGAAACTATAAGAGATAATGCAACTTGGCCACCGGCAATATAATTAGCATGCCGAATATTACTTGGAATGTGAATTGGAACGAAATCGCCAATAGGTAAGACCATTTTACAATTTGGGCCCAAGTTAGAAGCAGAGCCTAAGGTGTAAATTATCGATAGTCCATATCTCGGAAACTATAGGAGATAATTCAATTTGGCAACCGGCAATGTAATTAGCATGCCGAATATTACTTGGAATGTGAATTGGAACGAAATCGCCAATAGATAAGACCATTTTACAATTTGGGCCCAAGTTAGAAGCAGAGCCTAAGGTGTAAATTATCGATAGTCCATATCTCGGAAACTATAAGAGATAATGCAATTTGGCAACCGGCAATGTATTTAGCATGCCGAATATTACTTGGAATGTGAATTGGAACGAAATCGCCAATAAATAAGACGATTTTACAATTTGGGCCCAAGTTAGAAGCAGAGCCTAAGGTGTAAATTATCGATAGTCCATATCTCGGAAACTATAAGAGATAATGCAATTTGGCAACCGGCAATTTAATTAACATGCCGAATATTACTTGGAATGTGAATTGGAACGAAATCGCCAATAGATAAGACCATTTTACAATTTGGGCCCAAGTTAGAAGCAGAGCCTAAGGTGTAAATTATCGATAGTCCATATCTCGGAAACTATAAGAGATAATGCAATTTGGCAACCGGTAATGTAATTAGCATGCCGAATATTACTTGGAATGTGAATTGGAACGAAATCGCCAATAGATAAGACCATTTTACAATTTGGGCCCAAGTTAGAAGCAGAGCCTAAGGTGTAAATTATCGATAGTCCATATCTCTGAAACTATAAGAGATAATGCAATTTGGCAACCGGCAATGTAATCAGCATGCCGAGTATTACTTGGAATGTGAATTGGAACGAAATCGCCAATAGATAAGACCATTTTACAATTTGGGCCCAAGTTAGAAGCAGAGCCTAAGGTGTAAATTATCGATAGTCCATATCTCGGAAACTATAAGAGATAATGCAATTTGGCAACCGGCAATGTAATTAGCATGCCGAATATTACTTGGAATGTGAATTGGAATGAAATCGCCAATAGATAAAACCATTTTACAATTTGGGCCCAAGTTAGAAGCAGAGCCTAAGGTGTAAATTATCGATAGTCCATATCACGGAAACTATAAGAGATAATGCAATTTGGCAACCGGCAATGTAATTAGCATGCCGAATATTACTTGGAATGTGAATTGGAACGAAATCGCCAATAGATAAGACCATTTTACAATTTGGGCCCAAGTTAGAAGCAGAGTGTAAGGTGTAAATTATCGATAGTCCATATCTCGGAAACTATAAGAGATAATGCAATTTGGCAACCGGCAATGTAATTAGCATGCCGAATATTACTTGGAATGTGAATTGGAACGAAATCGCCAAAAGATAAGGCCATTTTACAATTTGGGCCCAAGTTAGAAGCAGAGCCTAAGGTGTAAATTATCGATAGTCCATATCTCGGAAACTATAAGAGATAATGCAATTTGGCAACCGGCAATGTAATTAGCATGATGAATATTACTTGGAATGTGAATTGGTACGAAGTCGCCAATAGATAAGACAATTTTACAATTTGGGCCCAAGTTAGAAGCAGAGCCTAAGGTGTAAATTATCGATAGTCCATATCTCGGAAACTAAAAGAGATAATGCAATTTGGCAACCGGCAATGTAATTAGCATGCCGAATATTACTTGGAATGTGAATTGGAACGAAATCGCCAATAGATAAGACCATTTTACAATTTGGGCCCAAGTTAGAAGCAGAGTCTAAGGTGTAAATTATCGATAGTCCATATCTCGGAAACTATAAGAGATAATGCAGTTTCGCAACCGGCAATGTAATTAGCATGCCGAATATTACTTGGAATGTGAATTGGGACGAAATCGCCAATAGATAAGACCATTTTACAATTTGGGCCCAAGTTAGAAGCAGAGCCTAAGGTGTAAATTATCGATAGTCCATATCTCGGAAACTATAAGAGATAATGCTATTTGGCAACCGGCAATGTAATTAGCATGCCGAATATTACTTGGAATGTGAATTGGAACGAAATCGCCAATAGATAAGACCATTTTACAATTTGGGCCCAAGTTAGAAGCAGAGCCTAAGGTGTAAATTATCGATAGTCCATATCTCGGAAACTATAAGAGATAATGCAATTTGGCAACCGGCAATGTAATTAGCATGCCGAATACCACTTGGAATGTGAATTGGAACGAAATCGCCAATAGATAAGACCATTTTACAATTTGGGCCCAAGTTAGAAGCAGAGCCTAAGGTGTAAATTATCGATAGTCCATATCTCGGAAACTATAAGAGATAATTCAATTTGGCAACCGGCAATGTAATTAGCATGCCGAATATTACTTGGAATGTGAATTGGAACGAAATCGCCAATAGATAAGACCATTTTACAATTTGGGCCCAAGTTAGAAGCAGAGCCTAAGGTGTAAATTATCGATAGTCCATATCTCGGAAACTATAAGAGATAATGCAATTTGGCAACCGGCAATGTAATTAGCATGCCGAATATTACTTGGAATGTGAATTGGAACGAAATCGCCAATAGATAAGACGATTTTACAATTTGGGCCCAAGTTAGAAGCAGAGCCTAAGGTGTAAATTATCGATAGTCCATATCTCGGAAACTATAAGAGATAATGCAATTTGGCAACCGGCAATATAATTAGCATGCCGAATATTACTTGGAATGTGAATTGGAACGAAATCGCCAATAGATAAGACCATTTTACAATTTGGGCCCAAGTTAGAAGCAGAGCCTAAGGTGTAAATTATCGATAGTCCATATCTCGGAAACTATAAGAGATAATGCAATTTGGCAACCGGCAATGTAATTAGCATGCCGAATATTACTTGGAATGTGAATTGGAATGAAATGGCCAATAGATAAGACCATTTTACAATTTGGGCCCAAGTTAGAAGCAGAGCCTAAGGTGTAAATTATCGATAGTCCATATCTCGGAAACTATAAGAGATAATGCAATTTGGCAACCGTCAATGTAATTAGCATGCCGAATATTACTTGGAATGTGAATTGGAACGAAATCGGCAATAGATAAGACCATTTTACAATTTGGGCCCAAGTTAGAAGCAGAGCCTAAGGTGCAAATTATCCATAGTCCATATCACGGAAACTATAAGAGATAATGCAATTTGGCAACCGGCAATGTAATTAGCATGCCGAATATTACTTGGAATGTGAATTGGAACGAAATCGCCAATAGATAAGACCATTTTACAATTTGGGCCCAAGTTAGAAGCAGAGTGTAAGGTGTAAATTATCGATAGTCCATATCTCGGAAACTATAAGAGATAATGCAATTTGGCAACCGGCAATGTAATTAGCATGCCGAATATTACTTGGAATGTGAATTGGAACGAAATCGCCAAAAGATAAGGCCATTTTACAATTTGGGCCCAAGTTAGAAGCAGAGCCTAAGGTGTAAATTATCGATAGTCCATATCTCGGAAACTATAAGAGATAATGCAATTTGGCAACCGGCAATGTAATTAGCATGATGAATATTACTTGGAATGTGAATTGGAACGAAGTCGCCAATAGATAAGACAATTTTACAATTTGGGCCCAAGTTAGAAGCAGAGCCTAAGGTGTAAATTATCGATAGTCCATATCTCGGAAACTATAAGAGATAATGCAATTTGGCAACCGGCAATGTAATTAGCATGCCGAATACCACTTGGAATGTGAATTGGAACGAAATCGAAAAATAGATAAGACCATTTTACAATTTGGGCCCAAGTTAGAAGCAGAGCCTAAGGTGTAAATTATCGATAGTCCATATCTCGGAAACTATAAGAGATAATTCAATTTGGCAACCGGCAATGTAATTAGCATGCCGAATATTACTTGGAATGTGAATTGGAACGAAATCGCCAATAGATAAGACCATTTTACAATTTGGGCCCAAGTTAGAAGCAGAGCCTAAGGTGTAAATTATCGATAGTCCATATCTCGGAAACTATAAGAGATAATGCAATTTGGCAACCGGCAATGTAATTAGCATGCCGAATATTACTTGGAATGTGAATTGGAACGAAATCGCCAATAGATAAGACGATTTTACAATTTGGGCCCAAGTTAGAAGCAGAGCCTAAGGTGTAAATTATCGATAGTCCATATCTCGGAAACTATAAGAGATAATGCAATTTGGCAACCGGCAATATAATTAGCATGCCGAATATTACTTGGAATGTGAATTGGAACGAAATCGCCAATAGATAAGACCATTTTACAATTTGGGCCCAAGTTAGAAGCAGAGCCTAAGGTGTAAATTATCGATAGTCCATATCTCGGAAACTATAAGAGATAATGCAATTTGGCAACCGGCAATGTAATTAGCATGCCGAATATTACTTGGAATGTGAATTGGAATGAAATGGCCAATAGATAAGACCATTTTACAATTTGGGCCCAAGTTAGAAGCAGAGCCTAAGGTGTAAATTATCGATAGTCCATATCTCGGAAACTATAAGAGATAATGCAATTTGGCAACCGTCAATGTAATTAGCATGCCGAATATTACTTGGAATGTGAATTGGAACGAAATCGGCAATAGATAAGACCATTTTACAATTTGGGCCCAAGTTAGAAGCAGAGCCTAAGGTGCAAATTATCCATAGTCCATATCTCGGAAACTATAAGAGATAATGCAATTTGGCAACCGGCAATGTAATTAGCATGCCGAATACTACTTGGAATGTGAATTGGAACGAAATCGCCAATAGATAAGACCATTTTACAGTTTGGGCCCAAGTTAGAAGCAGAGCCTAAGGTTAAAAATAATCGATAGTCCATATCTCGGAAACTATAAGAGATAATGCAATTTGGGAACCGGCAATGTAATTAGCATGCCGAATATTACTTGGAATGTGAATTGGAACGAAATCGCCAATAGATAAGACCATTTTACAATTTGGGCCCAAGTTAGAAGCAGAGCCTAAGGTGTAAATTATCGATAGTCCATATCTCGGAAACTATAAGAGATAATGCAACTTGGCCACCGGCAATGTAATTAGCATGCCGAATATTACTTGGAATGTGAATTGGAACGAAATCGCCAATAGGT
The DNA here is from genome assembly GCF_030347505.1 of Rhynchophorus ferrugineus. Taxonomy (NCBI): domain Eukaryota; kingdom Metazoa; phylum Arthropoda; class Insecta; order Coleoptera; family Curculionidae; genus Rhynchophorus; species Rhynchophorus ferrugineus. The sequence continues at coordinate 170,228 of NW_027472828.1, forward strand.
AAGACCATTTTACAATTTGGGCCCAAGTTAGAAGCAGAGCCTAAGGTGTAAATTATCGATAGTCCATATCTCGGAAACTATAGGAGATAATTCAATTTGGCAACCGGCAATGTAATTAGCATGCCGAATATTACTTGGAATGTGAATTGGAACGAAATCGCCAATAGATAAGACCATTTTACAATTTGGGCCCAAGTTAGAAGCAGAGCCTAAGGTGTAAATTATCGATAGTCTATATCTCGGAAACTATAAGAGATAATGCAATTTGGCAACCGGCAATGTATTTAGCATGCCGAATATTACTTGGAATGTGAATTGGAACGAAATCGCCAATAAATAAGACGATTTTACAATTTGGGCCCAAGTTAGAAGCAGAGCCTAAGGTGTAAATTATCGATAGTCCATATCTCGGAAACTATAAGAGATAATGCAATTTGGCAACCGGCAATTTAATTAACATGCCGAATATTACTTGGAATGTGAATTGGAACGAAATCGCCAATAGATAAGACCATTTTACAATTTGGGCCCAAGTTAGAAGCAGAGCCTAAGGTGTAAATTATCGATAGTCCATATCTCGGAAACTATAAGAGATAATGCAATTTGGCAACCGGCAATGTAATTAGCATGCCGAATATTACTTGGAATGTGAATTGGAACGAAATCGCCAATAGATAAGACCATTTTACAATTTGGGCCCAAGTTAGAAGCAGAGCCTAAGGTGTAAATTATCGATAGTCCATATCTCTGAAACTATAAGAGATAATGCAATTTGGCAACCGGCAATGTAATCAGCATGCCGAGTATTACTTGGAATGTGAATTGGAACGAAATCGCCAATAGATAAGGCCATTTTACAATTTGGGCCCAAGTTAGAAGCAGAGCCTAAGGTGTAAATTATCGATAGTCCATATCTCGGAAACTATAAAAGATAATGCAATTTGGCAACCGGCAATGTAATTAGCATGCCGAATATTACTTGGAATGTGAATTGGAACGAAATCGCCAATAGATAAGACCATTTTACAATTTGGGCCCAAGTTAGAAGCAGAGCCTAAGGTGTAAATTATCCATAGTCCATATCTCGGAAACTATAAGAGATAATGCAATTTGGCAACTGGCAATGTAATTAGAATGCCGAATATTACTTGGAATGTGAATTGGAACGAAATCGCCAATAGATAAGACCATTTTACAATTTGGGCCCAAGTTAGAAGCAGAGCCTAAGGTGTAAATTATCGAGAGTCCATATCTCGGAAACTATAAGAGATAATGCAATTTGGCAACCGGCAATGTAATTAGCATGCCGAATATTACTTGGAATGTGAATTGGAACGAAATCGCCAATAGATAAGACGATTTTACAATTTGGGCCCAAGTTAGAAGCAGAGCCTAAGGTGTAAATTATCGATAGTCCATATCTCGGAAACTATAAGAGATAATGCAATTTGGCAACCGGCAATGTAATTAGCATGCCGAATATTACTTGGAATGTGAATTGGAACAAAATCGCCAATAGATAAGACCATTTTACAATTTGGGCCCAAGTGAGAAGCAGAGCCTAAGGTGTAAATTATCGATAGTCCATATCTCGGAAACTATAAGAGATAATGCAATTTGGCAACCGGCAATGTAATTAGTATGCCGAATATTACTTGGAATGTGAATTGGAACGAAATCGCCAATAGATAAAACCATTTTACAATTTGGGCCCAAGTTAGAAGCAGAGCCTAAAGTGTAAATTATCGATAGTCCATATCTCGAAAACTATAAGAGATAATGCAATTTGGCAACCGGCAATGTAATTAGCATGCCGAATATTACTTGGAATGTGAATTGGAACGAAATCGCCAATAGATAAGACCATTTTACAATTTGGGCCCAAGTTAGAAGCAGAGCCTAAGATGTAAATAATCGATAGTCCATATCTCGGAAACTATAAGAGATAATGCAATTTGGCAACCGGCAATGTAATTAGCATGCCGAATATTACTTGGAATGTGAATTGGAACGAAATCGCCAATAGATAAGACCATTTTACAATTTGGGCCCAAGTTAGAAGCAGAGCCTAAGGTGTAAATTATCGATAGTCCATATCTCGGAAACTATAAGAGATAATGCAATTTGGCAACCGGCAATGTAATTAGCATGCCGAATATTACTTGGAATGTGAATTGGAACGAAATCGCCAATAGGTAAGACTATTTTACAATTTGGGCCCAAGTTAGAAGCAGAGCCTAAGGTGTAAATTATCGATAGTCCATATCTCGGAAACTATAAGAGATAATTCAATTTGGCAACCGGCAATGTAATTAGCATGCCGGATATTACTTGGAATGTGAATTGGAACGAAATCGCCAATAGATAAGACCATTTTACAATTTGGGCCCAAGTTAGAAGCAGAGCCTAAAGTGTAAATTATCGATAGTCCATATCTCGGAAACTATAAGGGATAATGCAATTTGGCAACCGGCAATGTAATTAGCATGCCGAATATTACTTGGAATGTGAATTGGAACGAAATCGCCAATAGATAAGACCATTTTACAATTTGGGCCCAAGTTAGAAGCAGAGCCTAAGGTGTAAATTATCGATGGTCCATATCTCTGAAACTATAAGAGATAATGCAATTTGGCAACCGGCAATGTAATTAACATGCCGAATATTACTTGGAATGTGAATTGGAACGAAATCGCCAATAGATAAGACCATTTTACAATTTGGGCCCAAGTTAGAAGCAGAGCCTAAGGTGTAAATTATCGATAGTCCATATCTCGGAAACTATAAGAGATAATGCAATTTGGCAACCGGCAATGTAATTAGCATGCCGAATATTACTTGGAATGTGAATTGGAACGAAATCGCCAATAGATAAGACCATATTACAATTTGGGCCCAAGTTTGAAGCAGAGCCTAAGGTGTAAATTATCGATAGTCCATATCTCGGAAACTATAAGAGATAATGCAATTTGGCAACCCGCAATGTAATTAGCATGCCGAATATTACTTGGAATGTGAATTGGAACGAAATCGCCAATAGATAAGACCATTTTACAATTTGGGCCCAAGTTAGAAGCAGAGCCTAAGGTGTAAATTATCGATAGTCCATATCTCGGAAACTATAAGAGATAATGCAATTTGGCAACCGGCAATGTAATTAGCATGCCGAATATTACTTGGAATGTGAATTGGAACGAAATCGCCAATAGGTAAGACCATTTTACAATTTGGGCCCAAGTTAGAAGCAGAGCCTAAGGTGTAAATTATCGATAGTCCATATCTCGGAAACTATAAGAGATAATTCAATTTGGCCACCGGCAATGTAATTAGCATGCCGAATATTACTTGGAATGTGAATTGGAACGAAATCGCCAATAGATAAGACCATTTTACAATTTGGGCCCAAGTTAGAAGCAGAGCCTAAGGTGTAAATTATCGATAGTCCATATCTCGGAAACTATAAGAGATAATGCAATTTGGCAACCGGCAATGTAATTAGCATGCCGAATATTACTTGGAATGTGAATTGGAACGAAATCTCCAATAGATAAGGCCATTTTACAATTTGGGCCCAAGTTAGAAGCAGAGCCTAAGGTGTAAATTATCGATAGTCCATATCTCGGAAACTATAAGAGATAATGCAATTTGGCAACCGGCAATGTAATTAGCATGCCGAATATTACTTGGAATGTGAATTGGAACGAAATCGCCAATAGATAAGACCATTTTACAATTTGGGCCCAAGTTAGAAGCAGAGCCTAAGGTGTAAATTATCGATAGTCCATATCTCGGAAACTAAAAGAGATAATGCAATTTGGCAACCGGCAATGTAATTAGCATGCCGAATATTACTTGGAATGTGAATTGGAACGAAATCGCCAATAGATAAGACCATTTTACAATTTGGGCCCAAGTTAGAAGCAGAGCCTAAGGTGTAAATTATCGATAGTCCATATCTCGGAAACTATAAGAGATAATGCAGTTTCGCAACCGGCAATGTAATTAGCATGCCGAATATTACTTGGAATGTGAATTGGGACGAAATCGCCAATAGATAAGACCATTTTACAATTTGGGCCCAAGTTAGAAGCAGAGCCTAAGGTGTAAATTATCGATAGTCCATATCTCGGAAACTATAAGAGATAATGCTATTTGGCAACCGGCAATGTAATTAGCATGCCGAATATTACTTGGAATGTGAATTGGAACGAAATCGCCAATAGATAAGACCATTTTACAATTTGGGCCCAAGTTAGAAGCAGAGCCTAAGGTGTAAATTATCGATAGTCCATATCTCGGAAACTATAAGAGATAATGCAATTTGGCAACCGGCAATGTAATTAGCATGCCGAATACCACTTGGAATGTGAATTGGAACGAAATCGCCAATAGATAAGACCATTTTACAATTTGGGCCCAAGTTAGAAGCAGAGCCTAAGGTGTAAATTATCGATAGTCCATATCTCGGAAACTAAAAGAGATAATGCAATTTGGCAACCGGCAATGTAATTAGCATGCCGAATAGTACTTGGAATGTGAATTGGAACGAAATCGCCAATAGATAAGACCATTTTACAATTTGGGCCCAAGTTAGAAGCAGAGCCTAAGGTGTAAATTATCGATAGTCCATATCTCGGAAACTATAAGAGATAATGCAATTTGGCAACCGGCAATGTAATTAGCATGCCGAATATTACTTGGAATGTGAATTGGGACGAAATCGCCAATAGATAAGACCATTTTACAATTTGGGCCCAAGTTAGAAGCAGAGCCTAAGGTGTAAATTATCGATAGTCCATATCTCGGAAACTATAAGAGATAATGCAATTTGGCAACCGGCAATGTAATTAGCATGCCGAATATTACTTGGAATGTGAATTGGAACGAAATCGCCAATAGATAAGACCATTTTACAATTTGGGCCCAAGTTAGAAGCAGAGCCTAAGGTGTAAATTATCGATAGTCCATATCTCGGAAACTATAAGAGATAATGCAATTTGGCAACCGGCAATGTAATTAGCATGCCGAATATTACTTGGAATGTGAATTGGAATGAAATCGCCAATAGATAAGACCATTTTACAATTTGGGCCCAAGTTAGAAGCAGAGCCTAAGGTGTAAATTATCGATAGTCCATATCTCGGAAACTTTAAGAGATAATTCAATTTGGCAACCGTCAATGTAATTAGCATGCCGAATATTACTTGGAATGTGAATTGGAACGAAATCGGCAATAGATAAGACCATTTTACAATTTGGGCCCAAGTTAGAAGCAGAGCCTAAGGTGTAAATTATCCATAGTCCATATCTCGGAAACTATAAGAGATAATGCAATTTGGCAACCGGCAATGTAATTAGCATGCCGAATACTACTTGTAATGTGAATTGGAACGAAATCGCCAATAGATAAGACCATTTTACAGTTTGGGCCCAAGTTAGAAGCAGAGCCTAAGGTTAAAAATAATCGATAGTCCATATCTCGGAAACTATAAGAGATAATGCAATTTGGCAACCGGCAATGTATTTAGCATGCCGAATATTACTTGGAATGTGAATTGGAACGAAATCGCCAATAAATAAGACGATTTTACAATTTGGGCCCAAGTTAGAAGCAGAGCCTAAGGTGTAAATTATCGATAGTCCATATCTCGGAAACTATAAGAGATAATGCAACTTGGCCACCGGCAATGTAATTAGCATGCCGAATACTACTTGGAATGTGAATTGGAACGAAATCGCCAATAGATAAGACCATTTTACAGTTTGGGCCCAAGTTAGAAGCAGAGCCTAAGGTTAAAAATAATCGATAGTCCATATCTCGGAAACTATAAGAGATAATGCAACTTGGCCACCGGCATTGTAATTAGCATGCCGAATATTACTTGGAATGTGAATTGGAACGAAATCGCCAATAGGTAAGACCATTTTACAATTTGGGCCCAAGTTAGAAGCAGAGCCTAAGGTGTAAATTATCGATAGTCCATATCTCGGAAACTATAGGAGATAATTCAATTTGGCAACCGGCAAAGTAATTAGCATGCCGAATATTACTTGGAATGTGAATTGGAACGAAATCGCCAATAGATAAGACCATTTTACAATTTGGGCCCAAGTTAGAAGCAGAGCCTAAGGTGTAAATTATCGATAGTCCATATCTCGGAAACTATAAGAGATAATGCAATTTGGCAACCGGCAATGTATTTAGCATGCCGAATATTACTTGGAATGTGAATTGGAACGAAATCGCCAATAGATAAGGCCATTTTACAATTTGGGCCCAAGTTAGAAGCAGAGCCTAAGGTGTAAATTATCGATAGTCCATATCTCGGAAACTATAAAAGATAATGCAATTTGGCAACCGGCAATGTAATTAGCATGCCGAATATTACTTGGAATGTGAATTGGAACGAAATCGCCAATAGATAAGACCATTTTACAATTTGGGCCCAAGTTAGAAGCAGAGCCTAAGGTGTAAATTATCCATAGTCCATATCTCGGAAACTATAAGAGATAATGCAATTTGGCAACTGGCAATGTAATTAGCATGCCGAATATTACTTGGAATGTGAATTGGAACGAAATCGCCAATAGATAAGACCATTTTACAATTTGGGCCCAAGTTAGAAGCAGAGCCTAAGGTGTAAATTATCGATAGTCCATATCTCGGAAACTATAAGAGATAATGCAGTTTCGCAACCGGCAATGTAATTAGCATGCCGAATATTACTTGGAATGTGAATTGGGACGAAATCGCCAATAGATAAGACCATTTTACAATTTGGGCCCAAGTTAGAAGCAGAGCCTAAGGTGTAAATTATCGATAGTCCATATCTCGGAAACTATAAGAGATAATGCTATTTGGCAACCGGCAATGTAATTAGCATGCCGAATATTACTTGGAATGTGAATTGGAACGAAATCGCCAATAGATAAGACCATTTTACAATTTGGGCCCAAGTTAGAAGCAGAGCCTAAGGTGTAAATTATCGATAGTCCATATCTCGGAAACTATAAGAGATAATGCAATTTGGCAACCGGCAATGTAATTAGCATGCCGAATACCACTTGGAATGTGAATTGGAACGAAATCGCCAATAGATAAGACCATTTTACAATTTGGGCCCAAGTTAGAAGCAGAGCCTAAGGTGTAAATTATCGATAGTCCATATCTCGGAAACTATAAGAGATAATGCAATTTGGCAACCGGCAATGTAATTAGCATGCCGAATACCACTTGGAATGTGAATTGGAACGAAATCGCCAATAGATAAGACCATTTTACAATTTGGGCCCAAGTTAGAAGCAGAGCCTAAGGTGTAAATTATCGATAGTCCATATCTCGGAAACTAAAAGAGATAATGCAATTTGGCAACCGGCAATGTAATTAGCATGCCGAATATTACTTGGAATGTGAATTGGAACGAAATCGCCAATAGATAAGACCATTTTACAATTTGGGCCCAAGTTAGAAGCAGAGCCTAAGGTGTAAATTATCGATAGTCCATATCTCGGAAACTATAAGAGATAATGCAGTTTCGCAACCGGCAATGTAATTAGCATGCCGAATATTACTTGGAATGTGAATTGGGACGAAATCGCCAATAGATAAGACCATTTTACAATTTGGTCCCAAGTTAGAAGCAGAGCCTAAGGTGTAAATTATCGATAGTCCATATCTCGGAAACTATAAGAGATAATGCTATTTGGCAACCGGCAATGTAATTAGCATGCCGAATATTACTTGGAATGTGAATTGGAACGAAATCGCCAATAGATAAGACCATTTTACAATTTGGGCCCAAGTTAGAAGCAGAGCCTAAGGTGTAAATTATCGATAGTCCATATCTCGGAAACTATAAGAGATAATGCAATTTGGCAACCGGCAATGTAATTAGCATGCCGAATACCACTTGGAATGTGAATTGGAACGAAATCGCCAATAGATAAGACCATTTTACAATTTGGGCCCAAGTTAGAAGCAGAGCCTAAGGTGTAAATTATCGATAGTCCATATCTCGGAAACTAAAAGAGATAATGCAATTTGGCAACCGGCAATGTAATTAGCATGCCGAATAGTACTTGGAATGTGAATTGGAACGAAATCGCCAATAGATAAGACCATTTTACAATTTGGGCCCAAGTTAGAAGCAGAGCCTAAGGTGTAAATTATCGATAGTCCATATCTCGGAAACTATAAGAGATAATGCAATTTGGCAACCGGCAATGTAATTAGCATGCCGAATATTACTTGGAATGTGAATTGGGACGAAATCGCCAATAGATAAGACCATTTTACAATTTGGGCCCAAGTTAGAAGCAGAGCCTAAGGTGTAAATTATCGATAGTCCATATCTCGGAAACTATAAGAGATAATGCAATTTGGCAACCGGCAATGTAATTAGCATGCCGAATATTACTTGGAATGTGAATTGGAACGAAATCGCCAATAGATAAGACCATTTTACAATTTGGGCCCAAGTTAGAAGCAGAGCCTAAGGTGTAAATTATCGATAGTCCATATCTCGGAAACTATAAGAGATAATGCAATTTGGCAACCGGCAATGTAATTAGCATGCCGAATATTACTTGGAATGTGAATTGGAATGAAATCGCCAATAGATAAGACCATTTTACAATTTGGGCCCAAGTTAGAAGCAGAGCCTAAGGTGTAAATTATCGATAGTCCATATCTCGGAAACTTTAAGAGATAATTCAATTTGGCAACCGTCAATGTAATTAGCATGCCGAATATTACTTGGAATGTGAATTGGAACGAAATCGGCAATAGATAAGACCATTTTACAATTTGGGCCCAAGTTAGAAGCAGAGCCTAAGGTGTAAATTATCCATAGTCCATATCTCGGAAACTATAAGAGATAATGCAATTTGGCAACCGGCAATGTAATTAGCATGCCGAATACTACTTGTAATGTGAATTGGAACGAAATCGCCAATAGATAAGACCATTTTACAGTTTGGGCCCAAGTTAGAAGCAGAGCCTAAGGTTAAAAATAATCGATAGTCCATATCTCGGAAACTATAAGAGATAATGCAATTTGGCAACCGGCAATGTATTTAGCATGCCGAATATTACTTGGAATGTGAATTGGAACGAAATCGCCAATAAATAAGACGATTTTACAATTTGGGCCCAAGTTAGAAGCAGAGCCTAAGGTGTAAATTATCGATAGTCCATATCTCGGAAACTATAAGAGATAATGCAACTTGGCCACCGGCAATGTAATTAGCATGCCGAATACTACTTGGAATGTGAATTGGAACGAAATCGCCAATAGATAAGACCATTTTACAGTTTGGGCCCAAGTTAGAAGCAGAGCCTAAGGTTAAAAATAATCGATAGTCCATATCTCGGAAACTATAAGAGATAATGCAACTTGGCCACCGGCATTGTAATTAGCATGCCGAATATTACTTGGAATGTGAATTGGAACGAAATCGCCAATAGGTAAGACCATTTTACAATTTGGGCCCAAGTTAGAAGCAGAGCCTAAGGTGTAAATTATCGATAGTCCATATCTCGGAAACTATAGGAGATAATTCAATTTGGCAACCGGCAAAGTAATTAGCATGCCGAATATTACTTGGAATGTGAATTGGAACGAAATCGCCAATAGATAAGACCATTTTACAATTTGGGCCCAAGTTAGAAGCAGAGCCTAAGGTGTAAATTATCGATAGTCCATATCTCGGAAACTATAAGAGATAATGCAATTTGGCAACCGGCAATGTATTTAGCATGCCGAATATTACTTGGAATGTGAATTGGAACGAAATCGCCAATAGATAAGGCCATTTTACAATTTGGGCCCAAGTTAGAAGCAGAGCCTAAGGTGTAAATTATCGATAGTCCATATCTCGGAAACTATAAAAGATAATGCAATTTGGCAACCGGCAATGTAATTAGCATGCCGAATATTACTTGGAATGTGAATTGGAACGAAATCGCCAATAGATAAGACCATTTTACAATTTGGGCCCAAGTTAGAAGCAGAGCCTAAGGTGTAAATTATCCATAGTCCATATCTCGGAAACTATAAGAGATAATGCAATTTGGCAACTGGCAATGTAATTAGCATGCCGAATATTACTTGGAATGTGAATTGGAACGAAATCGCCAATAGATAAGACCATTTTACAATTTGGGCCCAAGTTAGAAGCAGAGCCTAAGGTGTAAATTATCGATAGTCCATATCTCGGAAACTATAAGAGATAATGCAGTTTCGCAACCGGCAATGTAATTAGCATGCCGAATATTACTTGGAATGTGAATTGGGACGAAATCGCCAATAGATAAGACCATTTTACAATTTGGGCCCAAGTTAGAAGCAGAGCCTAAGGTGTAAATTATCGATAGTCCATATCTCGGAAACTATAAGAGATAATGCTATTTGGCAACCGGCAATGTAATTAGCATGCCGAATATTACTTGGAATGTGAATTGGAACGAAATCGCCAATAGATAAGACCATTTTACAATTTGGGCCCAAGTTAGAAGCAGAGCCTAAGGTGTAAATTATCGATAGTCCATATCTCGGAAACTATAAGAGATAATGCAATTTGGCAACCGGCAATGTAATTAGCATGCCGAATACCACTTGGAATGTGAATTGGAACGAAATCGCCAATAGATAAGACCATTTTACAATTTGGGCCCAAGTTAGAAGCAGAGCCTAAGGTGTAAATTATCGATAGTCCATATCTCGGAAACTATAAGAGATAATGCAATTTGGCAACCGGCAATGTAATTAGCATGCCGAATACCACTTGGAATGTGAATTGGAACGAAATCGCCAATAGATAAGACCATTTTACAATTTGGGCCCAAGTTAGAAGCAGAGCCTAAGGTGTAAATTATCGATAGTCCATATCTCGGAAACTAAAAGAGATAATGCAATTTGGCAACCGGCAATGTAATTAGCATGCCGAATATTACTTGGAATGTGAATTGGAACGAAATCGCCAATAGATAAGACCATTTTACAATTTGGGCCCAAGTTAGAAGCAGAGCCTAAGGTGTAAATTATCGATAGTCCATATCTCGGAAACTATAAGAGATAATGCAGTTTCGCAACCGGCAATGTAATTAGCATGCCGAATATTACTTGGAATGTGAATTGGGACGAAATCGCCAATAGATAAGACCATTTTACAATTTGGTCCCAAGTTAGAAGCAGAGCCTAAGGTGTAAATTATCGATAGTCCATATCTCGGAAACTATAAGAGATAATGCTATTTGGCAACCGGCAATGTAATTAGCATGCCGAATATTACTTGGAATGTGAATTGGAACGAAATCGCCAATAGATAAGACCATTTTACAATTTGGGCCCAAGTTAGAAGCAGAGCCTAAGGTGTAAATTATCGATAGTCCATATCTCGGAAACTATAAGAGATAATGCAATTTGGCAACCGGCAATGTAATTAGCATGCCGAATACCACTTGGAATGTGAATTGGAACGAAATCGCCAATAGATAAGACCATTTTACAATTTGGGCCCAAGTTAGAAGCAGAGCCTAAGGTGTAAATTATCCATAGTCCATATCTCGGAAACTAAAAGAGATAATGCAATTTGGCAACCGGCAATGTAATTAGCATGCCGAATATTACTTGGAATGTGAATTGGAACGAAATCGCCAATAGATAAGACCATTTTACAATTTGGGCCCAAGTTAGAAGCAGAGCCTAAGGTGTAAATTATCGATAGTCCATATCTCGGAAACTATAAGAGATAATGCAATTTGGCAACCGGCAATGTAATTAGCATGCCGAATATTACTTGGAATGTGAATTGGGACGAAATCGCCAATAGATAAGACCATTTTACAATTTGGGCCCAAGTTAGAAGCAGAGCCTAAGGTGTAAATTATCGATAGTCCATATCTCGGAAACTACAAGAGATAATGCAATTTGGCAACCGGCAATGTAATTAGCATGCCGAATATTACTTGGAATGTGAATTGGAACGAAATCGCCAATAGATAAGACCATTTTACAATTTGGGCCCAAGTTAGAAGCAGAGCCTAAGGTGTAAATTATCGATAGTCCATATCTCGGAAACTATAAGAGATAATGCAATTTGGCAACCGGCAATGTAATTAGCATGCCGAATATTACTTGGAATGTGAATTGGAATGAAATCGCCAATAGATAAGACCATTTTACAATTTGGGCCCAAGTTAGAAGCAGAGCCTAAGGTGTAAATTATCGATAGTCCATATCTCGGAAACTATAAGAGATAATGCAGTTTCGCAACCGGCAATGTAATTAGCATGCCGAATATTACTTGGAATGTGAATTGGGACGAAATCGCCAATAGATAAGACCATTTTACAATTTGGGCCCAAGTTAGAAGCAGAGCCTAAGGTGTAAATTATCGATAGTCCATATCTCGGAAACTATAAGAGATAATGCTATTTGGCAACCGGCAATGTAATTAGCATGCCGAATATTACTTGGAATGTGAATTGGAACGAAATCGCCAATAGATAAGACCATTTTACAATTTGGGCCCAAGTTAGAAGCAGAGCCTAAGGTGTAAATTATCGATAGTCCATATCTCGGAAACTATAAGAGATAATGCAATTTGGCAACCGGCAATGTAATTAGCATGCCGAATACCACTTGGAATGTGAATTGGAACGAAATCGCCAATAGATAAGACCATTTTACAATTTGGGCCCAAGTTAGAAGCAGAGCCTAAGGTGTAAATTATCGATAGTCCATATCTCGGAAACTATAAGAGATAATGCAATTTGGCAACCGGCAATGTAATTAGCATGCCGAATACCACTTGGAATGTGAATTGGGACGAAATCGCCAATAGATAAGACCATTTTACAATTTGGGCCCAAGTTAGAAGCAGAGCCTAAGGTGTAAATTATCGATAGTCCATATCTCGGAAACTACAAGAGATAATGCAATTTGGCAACCGGCAATGTAATTAGCATGCCGAATATTACTTGGAATGTGAATTGGAACGAAATCGCCAATAGATAAGACCATTTTACAATTTGGGCCCAAGTTAGAAGCAGAGCCTAAGGTGTAAATTATCGATAGTCCATATCTCGGAAACTATAAGAGATAATGCAATTTGGCAACCGGCAATGTAATTAGCATGCCGAATATTACTTGGAATGTGAATTGGAATGAAATCGCCAATAGATAAGACCATTTTACAATTTGGGCCCAAGTTAGAAGCAGAGCCTAAGGTGTAAATTATCGATAGTCCATATCTCGGAAACTATAAGAGATAATTCAATTTGGCAACCGTCAATGTAATTAGCATGCCGAATATTACTTGGAATGTGAATTGGAACGAAATCGGCAATAGATAAGACCATTTTACAATTTGGGCCCAAGTTAGAAGCAGAGCCTAAGGTGTAAATTATCCATAGTCCATATCTCGGAAACTATAAGAGATAATGCAATTTGGCAACCGGCAATGTAATTAGCATGCCGAATACTACTTGTAATGTGAATTGGAACGAAATCGCCAATAGATAAGACCATTTTACAGTTTGGGCCCAAGTTAGAAGCAGAGCCTAAGGTTAAAAATAATCGATAGTCCATATCTCGGAAACTATAGGAGATAATGCAATTTGGGAACCGGCAATGTAATTAGCATGCCGAATATTACTTGGAATGTGAATTGGAACGAAATCGCCAATAGATAAGACCATTTTACAATTTTTGCCCAAGTTAGAAGCAGAGCCTAAGGTGTAAATTATCGATAGTCCATATCTCGGAAACTATAAGAGATAATGCAACTTTTTTGATATGACCATTTTACAGTTTGGGCCCAAGTTAGAAGCAGAGCCTAAGGTTAAAAATAATCGATAGTCCATATCTCGGAAACTATAAGAGATAATGCAATTTGGGAACCGGCAATGTAATTAGCATGCCGAATATTACTTGGAATGTGAATTGGAACGAAATCGCCAATAGATAAGACCATTTTACAATTTGGGCCCAAGTTAGAAGCAGAGCCTAAGGTGTAAATTATCGATAGTCCATATCTCGGAAACTATAAGAGATAATGCAACTTGGCAACCGGCAATGTAATTAGCATGCCGAATATTACTTGGAATGTGAATTGGAACGAAATCGCCAATAGAGAAGACCATTTTACAATTTGGGCCCAAGTTAGAAGCAGAGCCTAAGGTGTAAATTATCGATAGTCCATATCTCGGAAACTATAAGAGATAATGCAATTTGGCAACCGGCAATGTAATTAGCATGCCGAATATTACTTGGAATGTGAATTGGAACGAAATCGCCAATAGATAAGACCATTTTACAATTTGGGCCCAAGTTAGAAGCAGAGCCTAAGATGTAAATTATCGATAGTCCATATCTCGGAAACTATAAGAGATAATGCAATTTGGCAACCGGCAATGTAATTAGCATGCCGAATATTACTTGGAATGTGAATTGGAACGAAATCGCCAATAGGTAAGACCATTTTACAATTTGGGCCCAAGTTAGTAGCAGAGCCTAAGGTGTAAATTATCGATAGTCCATATCTCGGAAACTATAAGAGATAATGCAATTTGGCCACCGGCAATGTAATTAGCATGCCGAATATTACTTGGAATGTGAATTGGAACGAAATCGCCAATAGATAAGGCCATTTTACAATTTGGGCCCAAGTTAGAAGCAGAGCCTAAGGTGTAAATTATCGATAGTCCATATCTCGGACACTATAAGAGATAATGCAATTTGGCAACCGGCAATGTAATTAGCATGCCGAATATTACTTGGAATGTGAATTGGAACGAAATCGCCAATAGATAAGACCATTTTACAATTTGGGCCCAAGTTAGAAGCAGAGCCTAAGGTGTAAATTATCGATAGTCCATATCTCGGAAACTAAAAGAGATAATGCAATTTGGCAACCGGCAATGTAATTAGCATGCCGAATATTACTTGGAATGTGAATTGGAACAAAATCGCCAATAGATAAGACCATTTTACAATTTGGGCCCAAGTTAGAAGGAGAGCCTAAGGTGTAAATTATCGATAGTCCATATCTCGGAAACTATAAGAGATAATGCAATTTCGCAACCGGCAATGTAATTAGCATGCCGAATATTACTTGGAATGTGAATTGGGACGAAATCGCCAATAGATAAGACCATTTTACAATTTGGGCCCAAGTTAGAAGCAGAGCCTAAGATGTAAATTATCGATAGTCCATATCTCGGAAACTATAAGAGATAATACAATTTGGCAACCGGCAATGTAATTAGCATGCCGAATATTACTTGGAATGTGAATTGGAACGAAATCGCCAATAGATAAGACCATTTTACAATTTGGGCCAAGTTAGAAGCAGAGCCTAAGGTGTAAATTATCGATAGTCCATATCTCGAAAACTATAAGAGATAATGCAATTTGGCAACCGGCAATGTAAATAGCATGCCGAATACTACTTGGAATGTGAATTGGAACGAAATCGCCAATAGATAAGACCATTTTACAGTTTGGGCCCAAGTTAGAAGCAGAGCCTAAGGTTAAAAATAATCGATAGTCCATATCTCGGAAACTATAAGAGATAATGCAATTTGGGAACCGGCAATGTAATTAGTATGCCGAATATAACTTGGAATGTGAATTGGAACGAAATCGCCAATAGATAAGACCATTTTACAATTTGGGCCCAAGTTAGAAGCAGAGCCTAAGGTGTAAATTATCGATAGTCCATATTTCGGAAACTATAGGAGATAATTCAATTTGGCAACCGGCAATGTAATTAGCATACCGAATATTACTTGGAATGTGAATTGGAACGAAATCGCCAATAGATAAGACCATTTTACAATTTGGGCCCAAGTTAGAAGCAGAGCCTAAGGTGTAAATTATCGATAGTCCATATCTCGGAAACTATAAGAGATAATGCAATTTGGCAACCGGCAATGTAATTAGCATGCCGAATATTACTTGGAATGTGAATTGGAACGAAATCGCCAATAGATGAGACGATTTTACAATTTGGGCCCAAGTTAGAAGCAGAGCCTAAGGTGTAAATTATCGATAGTCCATATCTCGGAAACTATAAGAGATAATGCAATTTCGCAACCGGCAATTTAATTAACATGCCGAATATTACTTGGAATGTGAATTGGAACGAAATCGCCAATAGATAAGACCATTTTACAATTTGGGCCCAAGTTAGAAGCAGAGCCTAAGGTGTAAATTATCGATAGTCCATATCTCGGAAACTATAAGAGATAATGCAATTTGGCAACCGGCAATGTATTTAGCATGCCGAATATTACTTGGAATGTGAATTGGAACGAAATCGCCAATAGATAAGACCATTTTACAATTTGGGCCCAAGTTAGAAGCAGAGCCTAAGGTGTAAATTATCGATAGTCCATATCTCGGAAACTATAAGAGATAATGCAATTTGGCAACCGGCAATGTAATTAGCATGCCGAATACTACTTGGAATGTGAATTGGAACGAAATCGCCAATAGATAAGACCATTTTACAATTTGGGCCAAGTTAGAAGCAGAGCCTGAGGTGTAAATAATCGAGAGTCCATATCTCGGAAACTGTAAGAGATAATTCAATTTGGCAACCGGCAATGTAATTAGCATGCCGAATATTACTTGGAATGTGAATTGGAACGAAATCGCCAATAGATAAGACCATTTTACAATTTGGGCCCAAGTTAGAAGCAGAGCCTAAGGTGTAAATTATCGATAGTCCATATCTCGGAAACTATAAGAGATAATGCAATTTGGCAACCGGCAATGTAATTAGCATGCCGAATATTACTTGGAATGTGAATTGGAACGAAATCGCCAATAGATAAGACCATTTTACAATTTGGGCCCAAGTTAGAAGCAGAGCCTAAGATGTAAATAATCGATAGTCCATATCTCGGAAATTATAAGAGATAATGCAATTTGGCAACCGGCAATGTAATTAGCATACCGAATATTACTTGGAATGTGAATTGGAACGAAATCGCCAATAGATAAGACCATTTTACAATTTGGGCCCAAGTTAGAAGCAGAGCCTAAGGTGTAAATTATCGATAGTCCATATCTCGGAAACTATAAGAGATAATGCAATTTGGCAACCGGCAATGTAATTAGCATGCCGAATATTACTTGGAATGTGAATTGGAACGAAATCGCCAATAGATAAGGCCATTTTACAATTTGGGCCCAAGTTAGAAGCAGAGCCTAAGGTATAAATTATCGATAGTCCATATCTCGGAAACTATAAGAGATAATGCAATTTGGCAACCGGCAATGTAATTAGCATGCCGAATATTACTTGGAATGTGAATTGGAATGAAATCGCCAATAGATAAGATCATTTTACAATTTGGGCCCAAGTTAGAAGCAGAGCCTAAGGTGTAAATTATCGATAGTCCATATCTCGGAAACTATAAGAGATAATGCAATTTGGCAACCGGCAATGTAATTAGCATGCCGAATATTACTTGGAATGTGAATTGGAACGAAATCGGCAATAGATAAGACCATTTTACAATTTGGGCCCAAGTTAGAAGCAGAGCCTAAGGTGTAAATTAACGATAGTCCATATCTCGGAAACTATAAGAGATAATGCAATTTGGCAACCGGCAATGTAATTAACATGCCGAATATTACTTGGAATGTGAATTGGAACGAAATCGCCAATAGATAAGACGATTTTACAATTTGGGCCAAGTTAGAAGCAGAGCCTAAGGTGTAAATTATCGATAGTCCATATCTCGGAAACTATAAGAGATAATGCAATTTGGCAACCGGCAATGTAATTAGCATGCCGAATATTACTTGGAATGTGAATTGGAACGAAATCGCCAATAGATAAGACCATTTTACAATTTGGGCCCAAGTTAGAAGCAGAGCCTAAGGTGTAAATTATCGATAGTCCATATCTCGGAAACTATAAGAGATAATGCAATTTGGCAACCGGCAATGTAATTAGCATGCCGAATATTACTTGGAATGTGAATTGGAACGAAATCGCCAATAGATAAGACCATTTTACAATTTGGGCCCAAGTTAGAAGCAGAGCCTAAGGTGTAAATTATCGATACTCCATATCTCGGAAACTATAAGAGATAATGCAATTTGGCAACCGGCAATGTAATTAGCATGCCGAATATTACTTGGAATGTGAATTGGAACGAAATCGCCAATAGATAAGACCATTTTACAATTTGGGCCCAAGTTAGAAGCAGAGCCTAAGGTGTAAATTATCGATAGTCCATATCTCGGAAACTATAAGAGATAATGCAATTTGGCAACCGGCAATGTAATTAGCATGCCGAATATTACTTGGAATGTGAATTGGAACGAAATCGCCAATAGATGAGACGATTTTACAATTTGGGCCCAAGTTAGAAGCAGAGCCTAAGGTGTAAATTATCGATAGTCCATATCTCGGAAACTATAAGAGATAATGCAATTTCGCAACCGGCAATTTAATTAACATGCCGAATATTACTTGGAATGTGAATTGGAACGAAATCGCCAATAGATAAGACCATTTTACAATTTGGGCCCAAGTTAGAAGCAGAGCCTAAGGTGTAAATTATCGATAGTCCATATCTCGGAAACTATAAGAGATAATGCAATTTGGCAACCGGCAATGTATTTAGCATGCCGAATATTACTTGGAATGTGAATTGGAACGAAATCGCCAATAGATAAGACCATTTTACAATTTGGGCCCAAGTTAGAAGCAGAGCCTAAGGTGTAAATTATCGATAGTCCATATCTCGGAAACTATAAGAGATAATGCAATTTGGCAACCGGCAATGTAATTAGCATGCCGAATACTACTTGGAATGTGAATTGGAACGAAATCGCCAATAGATAAGACCATTTTACAATTTGGGCCCAAGTTAGAAGCAGAGCCTGAGGTGTAAATAATCGAGAGTCCGTATCTCGGAAACTATAAGAGATAATTCAATTTGGCAACCGGCAATGTAATTAGCATGCCGAATATTACTTGGAATGTGAATTGGAACGAAATCGCCAATAGATAAGACCATTTTACAATTTGGGCCCAAGTTAGAAGCAGAGCCTAAGGTGTAAATTATCGATAGTCCATATCTCGGAAACTATAAGAGATAATGCAATTTGGCAACCGGCAATGTAATTAGCATGCCGAATATTACTTGGAATGTGAATTGGAACGAAATCGCCAATAGATAAGACCATTTTACAATTTGGGCCCAAGTTAGAAGCAGAGCCTAAGATGTAAATAATCGATAGTCCATATCTCGGAAATTATAAGAGATAATGCAATTTGGCAACCGGCAATGTAATTAGCATACCGAATATTACTTGGAATGTGAATTGGAACGAAATCGCCAATAGATAAGACCATTTTACAATTTGGGCCCAAGTTAGAAGCAGAGCCTAAGGTGTAAATTATCGATAGTCCATATCTCGGAAACTATAAGAGATAATGCAATTTGGCAACCGGCAATGTAATTAGCATGCCGAATATTACTTGGAATGTGAATTGGAACGAAATCGCCAATAGATAAGGCCATTTTACAATTTTGGGCCCAAGTTAGAAGCAGAGCCTAAGGTATAAATTATCGATAGTCCATATCTCGGAAACTATAAGAGATAATGCAATTTGGCAACCGGCAATGTAATTAGCATGCCGAATATTACTTGGAATGTGAATTGGAATGAAATCGCCAATAGATAAGATCATTTTACAATTTGGGCCCAAGTTAGAAGCAGAGCCTAAGGTGTAAATTATCGATAGTCCATATCTCGGAAACTATAAGAGATAATGCAATTTGGCAACCGGCAATGTAATTAGCATGCCGAATATTACTTGGAATGTGAATTGGAACGAAATCGGCAATAGATAAGACCATTTTACAATTTGGGCCCAAGTTAGAAGCAGAGCCTAAGGTGTAAATTAACGATAGTCCATATCTCGGAAACTATAAGAGATAATGCAATTTGGCAACCGGCAATGTAATTAACATGCCGAATATTACTTGGAATGTGAATTGGAACGAAATCGCCAATAGATAAGACGATTTTACAATTTGGGCCAAGTTAGAAGCAGAGCCTAAGGTGTAAATTATCGATAGTCCATATCTCGGAAACTATAAGAGATAATGCAATTTGGCAACCGGCAATGTAATTAGCATGCCGAATATTACTTGGAATGTGAATTGGAACGAAATCGCCAATAGATAAGACCATTTTACAATTTGGGCCCAAGTTAGAAGCAGAGCCTAAGGTGTAAATTATCGATAGTCCATATCTCGGAAACTATAAGAGATAATGCAATTTGGCAACCGGCAATGTAATTAGCATGCCGAATATTACTTGGAATGTGAATTGGAACGAAATCGCCAATAGATAAGACGATTTTACAATTTGGGCCCAGGTTAGAAGCAGAGCCTAAGGTGTAAATTATCGATAGTCCATATCTCGGAAACTATAAGAGATAATGCAATTTGGCAACCGGCAATGTAATTAGCATGCCGAATATTACTTGGAATGTGAATTGGAACGAAATCGCCAATAGAGAAGACCATTTTACAATTTGGGCCCAAGTTGGAAGCAGAGCCTAAGGTGTAAATTATCGATAGTCCATATCTCGGAAACTATAAGAGATAATGCAATTTCGCAACCGGCAATGTAGTTAGCATGCCGAATATTACTTGGAATGTGAATTGGGACGAAATCGCCAATAGATAAGACCATTTTACAATTTGGGCCCAAGTTAGAAGCAGAGCCTAAGGTGTAAATTATCGATAGTCCATATCTCGGAAACTATAAGAGATAATTCAATTTGGCAACCGGCAATGTAATTAGCATGCCGGATATTACTTGGAATGTGAATTGGAACGAAATCGCCAATAGATAAGACCATTTTACAATTTGGGCCCAAGTTAGAAGCAGAGCCTAAGGTGTAAATTATCGATAGTCCATATCTCGGAAACTATAAGAGATAATGCAATTTGGCAACCGGCAATGTAATTAGCATGCCGAATATTACTTGGAATGTGAATTGGAACGAAATCGCCAATAGATAAGGCGATTTTACAATTTGGGCCAAGTTAGAAGCAGAGCCTAAGGTGTAAATTATCGATAGTCCATATCTC
This sequence comes from Rhynchophorus ferrugineus, assembly GCF_030347505.1. Taxonomy (NCBI): domain Eukaryota; kingdom Metazoa; phylum Arthropoda; class Insecta; order Coleoptera; family Curculionidae; genus Rhynchophorus; species Rhynchophorus ferrugineus. Next base: position 191,364 of record NW_027472828.1, read on the forward strand.
GGAAACTATAAGAGATAATGCAATTTGGCAACCGGCAATGTAATTAGCATGCCGAATATTACTTGGAATGTGAATTGGAACGAAATCGCCAATAGATAAGACCATTTTACAATTTGGGCCCAAGTTAGAAGCAGAGCCTAAGGTGTAAATTATCGATAGTCGATATCTCGGAAACTATAAGATATAATGCAATTTGGCAACCGGCAATGTAATTAGCATGCCGAATATTACTTGGAATGTGAATTGGAATGAAATCGCCAATAGATAAGACCATTTTACAATTTGGGCCCAAGTTAGAAGCAGAGCCTAAGGTGTAAATTATCGATAGTCCATATTTCGGAAACTATAAGAGATAATGCAATTTGGCAACCGGCAATGTAATTAGCATGCCGAATATTACTTGGAATGTGAATTGGAACGAAATCGGCAATAGATAAGACCATTTTACAATTTGGGCCCAAGTTAGAAACAGAGCCTGAGGTGTAAATTATCGATAGTCCATATCTCGGAAACTATAAGATATAATGCAATTTGGCAACCGGAAATGTAATTAGCATGCCGAATATTACTTGGAATGTGAATTGGAACGAAATCGCCAATAGATAAGACCATTTTACAATTTGGGCCCTAGTTAGAAGCAGAGCCTAAGGTGTAAATTATCGATAGTCCATATCTCGGAAACTATAAGAGATAATGCAATTTCGCAACCGGCAATGTAATTATCATGCCGAATATTACTTGGAATGTGAATTGGAACGAAATCGGCAATATATAAGACCATTTTACAATTTGGGCCCAAGTTAGAAGCAGAGCCTGAGGTGTAAATTATCGATAGTCCATATCTCGGAAACTATAAGAGATAATGCAATTTGGCAACCGGCAATGTAATTAGCATGCCGAATATTACTTGGAATGTGAATTGGAACGAAATCGCCAATAGATAAGACCATTTTACAATTTGGGCCCAAGTTAGAAGCAGAGCCTAAGGTGTAAATTATCGATAGTCCATATCTCGGAAACTATAAGAGATAATGCAATTTGGCAACCGGCAATGTAATTAGCATGCCGAATACTGCTTGGAATGTGAATTGGAACGAAATCGCCAATAGATAAGACCATTTTACAATTTGGGCCCAAGTTAGAAGCAGAGCCTGAGGTGTAAATTATCGATAGTCCATATCTCGGAAACTATAAGAGATAATGCAATTTGGCAACCGGCAATGTAATTAGCATGCCGAATATTACTTGGAATGTGAATTGCAACGAAATCGCCAATAGATAAGACCATTTTACAATTTGGGCCCAAGTTAGAAGCAGAGCCTAAGGTGTAAATTATGGATAGTTCATATCTCGGAAACTATAAGCGATAATGCAATTTGGCAACCGGCAATGTAATTAGCATGCCGAATATTACTTGGAATGTGAATTGGAACGAAATCGCCAATAGATAAGACCATTTTACAATTTGGGCCCAAGTTAGAAGCAGAGCCTAAGATGTAAATAATCGATAGTCCATATCTCAGAAACTATAAGAGATAATGCAATTTGGCAACCGGCAATGTAATTAGCATGCCGAATATTACTTGGAATGTGAATTGGAACGAAATCGCCAATAGATAAGACCATTTTACAATTTGGGCCCAAGTTAGAAGCAGAGCCTAAGGTGTAAATTATCGATAGTCCATATCTCGGAAACTATAAGAGATAATGCAATTTGGCAACCGGCAATGTAATTAGCATGCCGAATATTACTTGGAATGTGAATTGGAACGAAATCGCCAATAGATAAGACCATTTTACAATTTGGGCCCAAGTTAGAAGCAGAGCCTAAGGTGTAAATTATCGATAGTCCATATCTCGGAAACTATAAGAGATAATGCAATTTGGCAACCGGCAATGTAATTAGCATGCCGAATATTACTTGGAATGTGAATTGGAACGAAATCGCCAATAGATAAGACCATTTTACAATTTGGGCCCAAGTTAGAAGCAGAGCCTAAGGTGTAAATTATCGATAGTCCATATCTCGGAAACTATAAGAGATAATGCAATTTGGCAACTGGCAATGTAATTAGCATGCCGAATATTACTTGGAATGTGAATTGGAACGAAATCGCCAATAGATAAGACCATTTTACAATTTGGGCCCAAGTTAGAAGCAGAGCCTAAGGTGTAAATTATCGATAGTCCATATCTCGGAAACTATAAGAGATAATGCAATTTGGCAACCGGCAATGTAATTAGCATGCCGAATATTACTTGGGATTTGAATTGGAACGAAATCGCCAATAGATAAGACGATTTTACAATTTGGGCCAATTTAGAAGCAGAGCCTAAGGTGTAAATTATCGATAGTCCATATCTCGGAAACTATAAGAGATAATGCAATTTGGCAACCGGCAATGTAATTAGCATGCCGAATATTACTTGGAATGTGAATTGGAACGAAATCGCCAATAGATAAGACCATTTTACAATTTGGGCCCAAGTTAGAAGCAGAGCCTAAGGTGTAAATTATCGATAGTCCATATCTCGGAAACTACAAGAGATAATGCAATTTGGCAACCGGCAATGTAATTAGCATGCCGAATATTACTTGGAATGTGAATTGGAACGAAATCGCCAATAGATAAGACCATTTTACAATTTGGGCCCAAGTTAGAAGCAGAGCCTAAGGTGTAAATTATCGATAGTCCATATCTCGGAAACTATAAGAGATAATGCAATTTGGCAACCGGCAATGTAATTAGCATGCCGAATATTACTTGGAATGTGAATTGGAATGAAATCGCCAATAGATAAGACCATTTTACAATTTGGGCCCAAGTTAGAAGCAGAGCCTAAGGTGTAAATTATCGATAGTCCATATCTCGGAAACTATAAGAGATAATTCAATTTGGCAACCGTCAATGTAATTAGCATGCCGAATATTACTTGGAATGTGAATTGGAACGAAATCGGCAATAGATAAGACCATTTTACAATTTGGGCCCAAGTTAGAAGCAGAGCCTAAGGTGTAAATTATCCATAGTCCATATCTCGGAAACTATAAGAGATAATGCAATTTGGCAACCGGCAATGTAATTAGCATGCCGAATACTACTTGTAATGTGAATTGGAACGAAATCGCCAATAGATAAGACCATTTTACAGTTTGGGCCCAAGTTAGAAGCAGAGCCTAAGGTGTAAATTATCCATAGTCCATATCTCGGAAACTATAAGAGATAATGCAATTTGGCAACCGGCAATGTAATTAGCATGCCGAATACTACTTGTAATGTGAATTGGAACGAAATCGCCAATAGATAAGACCATTTTACAGTTTGGGCCCAAGTTAGAAGCAGAGCCTAAGGTTAAAAATAATCGATAGTCCATATCTCGGAAACTATAGGAGATAATGCAATTTGGGAACCGGCAATGTAATTAGCATGCCGAATATTACTTGGAATGTGAATTGGAACGAAATCGCCAATAGATAAGACCATTTTACAATTTGGGCCCAAGTTAGAAGCAGAGCCTAAGGTGTAAATTATCGATAGTCCATATCTCGGAAACTATAAGAGATAATTCAACTTTTTTGATATGACCATTTTACAGTTTGGGCCCAAGTTAGAAGCAGAGCCTAAGGTTAAAAATAATCGATAGTCCATATCTCGGAAACTATAAGAGATAATGCAATTTGGGAACCGGCAATGTAATTAGCATGCCGAATATTACTTGGAATGTGAATTGGAACGAAATCGCCAATAGATAAGACCATTTTACAATTTGGGCCCAAGTTAGAAGCAGAGCCTAAGGTGTAAATTATCGATAGTCCATATCTCGGAAACTATAAGAGATAATGCAACTTGGCAACCGGCAATGTAATTAGCATGCCGAATATTACTTGGAATGTGAATTGGAACGAAATCGCCAATAGAGAAGACCATTTTACAATTTGGGCCCAAGTTAGAAGCAGAGCCTAAGGTGTAAATTATCGCTAGTCCATATCTCGGAAACTATAAGAGATAATGCAATTTGGCAACCGGCAATGTAATTAGCATGCCGAATATTACTTGGAATGTGAATTGGAACGAAATCGCCAATAGATAAGACCATTTTACAATTTGGGCCCAAGTTAGAAGCAGAGCCTAAGATGTAAATTATCGATAGTCCATATCTCGGAAACTATAAGAGATAATGCAATTTGGCAACCGGCAATGTAATTAGCATGCCGAATATTACTTGGAATGTGAATTGGAACGAAATCGCCAATAGGTAAGACCATTTTACAATTTGGGCCCAAGTTAGTAGCAGAGCCTAAGGTGTAAATTATCGATAGTCCATATCTCGGAAACTATAAGAGATAATGCAATTTGGCCACCGGCAATGTAATTAGCATGCCGAATATTACTTGGAATGTGAATTGGAACGAAATCGCCAATAGATAAGGCCATTTTACAATTTGGGCCCAAGTTAGAAGCAGAGCCTAAGGTGTAAATTATCGATAGTCCATATCTCGGACACTATAAGAGATAATGCAATTTGGCAACCGGCAATGTAATTAGCATGCCGAATATTACTTGGAATGTGAATTGGAACGAAATCGCCAATAGATAAGACCATTTTACAATTTGGGCCCAAGTTAGAAGCAGAGCCTAAGGTGTAAATTATCGATAGTCCATATCTCGGAAACTAAAAGAGATAATGCAATTTGGCAACCGGCAATGTAATTAGCATGCCGAATATTACTTGGAATGTGAATTGGAACGAAATCGCCAATAGATAAGACCATTTTACAATTTGGGCCCAAGTTAGAAGGAGAGCCTAAGGTGTAAATTATCGATAGTCCATATCTCGGAAACTATAAGAGATAATGCAATTTCGCAACCGGCAATGTAATTAGCATGCCGAATATTACTTGGAATGTGAATTGGGACGAAATCGCCAATAGATAAGACCATTTTACAATTTGGGCCCAAGTTAGAAGCAGAGCCTAAGATGTAAATTATCGATAGTCCATATCTCGGAAACTATAAGAGATAATACAATTTGGCAACCGGCAATGTAATTAGCATGCCGAATATTACTTGGAATGTGAATTGGAACGAAATCGCCAATAGATAAGACCATTTTACAATTTGGGCCAAGTTAGAAGCAGAGCCTAAGGTGTAAATTATCGATAGTCCATATCTCGGAAACTATAAGAGATAATGCAATTTGGCAACCGGCAATGTAAATAGCATGCCGAATACTACTTGGAATGTGAATTGGAACGAAATCGCCAATAGATAAGACCATTTTACAGTTTGGGCCCAAGTTAGAAGCAGAGCCTAAGGTTAAAAATAATCGATAGTCCATATCTCGGAAACTATAAGAGATAATGCAATTTGGGAACCGGCAATGTAATTAGTATGCCGAATATAACTTGGAATGTGAATTGGAACGAAATCGCCAATAGATAAGACCATTTTACAATTTGGGCCCAAGTTAGAAGCAGAGCCTAAGGTGTAAATTATCGATAGTCCATATTTCGGAAACTATAGGAGATAATTCAATTTGGCAACCGGCAATGTAATTAGCATACCGAATATTACTTGGAATGTGAATTGGAACGAAATCGCCAATAGATAAGACCATTTTACAATTTGGGCCCAAGTTAGAAGCAGAGCCTAAGGTGTAAATTATCGATAGTCCATATCTCGGAAACTATAAGAGATAATGCAATTTGGCAACCGGCAATGTAATTAGCATGCCGAATATTACTTGGAATGTGAATTGGAACGAAATCGCCAATAGATGAGACGATTTTACAATTTGGGCCCAAGTTAGAAGCAGAGCCTAAGGTGTAAATTATCGATAGTCCATATCTCGGAAACTATAAGAGATAATGCAATTTCGCAACCGGCAATTTAATTAACATGCCGAATATTACTTGGAATGTGAATTGGAACGAAATCGCCAATAGATAAGACCATTTTACAATTTGGGCCCAAGTTAGAAGCAGAGCCTAAGGTGTAAATTATCGATAGTCCATATCTCGGAAACTATAAGAGATAATGCAATTTGGCAACCGGCAATGTATTTAGCATGCCGAATATTACTTGGAATGTGAATTGGAACGAAATCGCCAATAGATAAGACCATTTTACAATTTGGGCCCAAGTTAGAAGCAGAGCCTAAGGTGTAAATTATCGATAGTCCATATCTCGGAAACTATAAGAGATAATGCAATTTGGCAACCGGCAATGTAATTAGCATGCCGAATACTACTTGGAATGTGAATTGGAACGAAATCGCCAATAGATAAGACCATTTTACAATTTGGGCCAAGTTAGAAGCAGAGCCTGAGGTGTAAATAATCGAGAGTCCATATCTCGGAAACTGTAAGAGATAATTCAATTTGGCAACCGGCAATGTAATTAGCATGCCGAATATTACTTGGAATGTGAATTGGAACGAAATCGCCAATAGATAAGACCATTTTACAATTTGGGCCCAAGTTAGAAGCAGAGCCTAAGGTGTAAATTATCGATAGTCCATATCTCGGAAACTATAAGAGATAATGCAATTTGGCAACCGGCAATGTAATTAGCATGCCGAATATTACTTGGAATGTGAATTGGAACGAAATCGCCAATAGATAAGACCATTTTACAATTTGGGCCCAAGTTAGAAGCAGAGCCTAAGATGTAAATAATCGATAGTCCATATCTCGGAAATTATAAGAGATAATGCAATTTGGCAACCGGCAATGTAATTAGCATACCGAATATTACTTGGATTGTGAATTGGAACGAAATCGCCAATAGATAAGACCATTTTACAATTTGGGCCCAAGTTAGAAGCAGAGCCTAAGGTGTAAATTATCGATAGTCCATATCTCGGAAACTATAAGAGATAATGCAATTTGGCAACCGGCAATGTAATTAGCATGCCGAATATTACTTGGAATGTGAATTGGAACGAAATCGCCAATAGATAAGGCCATTTTACAATTTGGGCCCAAGTTAGAAGCAGAGCCTAAGGTATAAATTATCGATAGTCCATATCTCGGAAACTATAAGAGATAATGCAATTTGGCAACCGGCAATGTAATTAGCATGCCGAATATTACTTGGAATGTGAATTGGAATGAAATCGCCAATAGATAAGATCATTTTACAATTTGGGCCCAAGTTAGAAGCAGAGCCTAAGGTGTAAATTATCGATAGTCCATATCTCGGAAACTCTAAGAGATAATGCAATTTGGCAACCGGCAATGTAATTAGCATGCCGAATATTACTTGGAATGTGAATTGGAACGAAATCGGCAATAGATAAGACCATTTTACAATTTGGGCCCAAGTTAGAAGCAGAGCCTAAGGTGTAAATTAACGATAGTCCATATCTCGGAAACTATAAGAGATAATGCAATTTGGCAACCGGCAATGTAATTAACATGCCGAATATTACTTGGAATGTGAATTGGAACGAAATCGCCAATAGATAAGACGATTTTACAATTTGGGCCAAGTTAGAAGCAGAGCCTAAGGTGTAAATTATCGATAGTCCATATCTCGGAAACTATAAGAGATAATGCAATTTGGCAACCGGCAATGTAATTAGCATGCCGAATATTACTTGGAATGTGAATTGGAACGAAATCGCCAATAGATAAGACCATTTTACAATTTGGGCCCAAGTTAGAAGCAGAGCCTAAGGTGTAAATTATCGATAGTCCATATCTCGGAAACTATAAGAGATAATGCAATTTGGCAACCGGCAATGTAATTAGCATGCCGAATATTACTTGGAATGTGAATTGGAACGAAATCGCCAATAGATAAGACCATTTTACAATTTGGGCCCAAGTTAGAAGCAGAGCCTAAGGTGTAAATTATCGATAGTCCATATCTCGGAAACTATAAGAGATAATGCAATTTGGCAACCGGCAATGTAATTAGCATGCCGAATATTACTTGGAATGTGAATTGGAACGAAATCGCCAATAGATAAGACCATTTTACAATTTGGGCCCAAGTTAGAAGCAGAGCCTAAGGTGTAAATTATCGATAGTCCATATCTCGGAAACTATAAGAGATAATGCAATTTGGCAACCGGCAATGTAATTAGCATGCCGAATATTACTTGGAATGTGAATTGGAACGAAATCGCCAATAGATGAGACGATTTTACAATTTGGGCCCAAGTTAGAAGCAGAGCCTAAGGTGTAAATTATCGATAGTCCATATCTCGGAAACTATAAGAGATAATGCAATTTCGCAACCGGCAATTTAATTAACATGCCGAATATTACTTGGAATGTGAATTGGAACGAAATCGCCAATAGATAAGACCATTTTACAATTTGGGCCCAAGTTAGAAGCAGAGCCTAAGGTGTAAATTATCGATAGTCCATATCTCGGAAACTATAAGAGATAATGCAATTTGGCAACCGGCAATGTATTTAGCATGCCGAATATTACTTGGAATGTGAATTGGAACGAAATCGCCAATAGATAAGACCATTTTACAATTTGGGCCCAAGTTAGAAGCAGAGCCTAAGGTGTAAATTATCGATAGTCCATATCTCGGAAACTATAAGAGATAATGCAATTTGGCAACCGGCAATGTAATTAGCATGCCGAATACTACTTGGAATGTGAATTGGAACGAAATCGCCAATAGATAAGACCATTTTACAATTTGGGCCCAAGTTAGAAGCAGAGCCTGAGGTGTAAATAATCGAGAGTCCGTATCTCGGAAACTATAAGAGATAATTCAATTTGGCAACCGGCAATGTAATTAGCATGCCGAATATTACTTGGAATGTGAATTGGAACGAAATCGCCAATAGATAAGACCATTTTACAATTTGGGCCCAAGTTAGAAGCAGAGCCTAAGGTGTAAATTATCGATAGTCCATATCTCGGAAACTATAAGAGATAATGCAATTTGGCAACCGGCAATGTAATTAGCATGCCGAATATTACTTGGATTGTGAATTGGAACGAAATCGCCAATAGATAAGACCATTTTACAATTTGGGCCCAAGTTAGAAGCAGAGCCTAAGATGTAAATAATCGATAGTCCATATCTCGGAAATTATAAGAGATAATGCAATTTGGCAACCGGCAATGTAATTAGCATACCGAATATTACTTGGAATGTGAATTGGAACGAAATCGCCAATAGATAAGACCATTTTACAATTTGGGCCCAAGTTAGAAGCAGAGCCTAAGGTGTAAATTATCGATAGTCCATATCTCGGAAACTATAAGAGATAATGCAATTTGGCAACCGGCAATGTAATTAGCATGCCGAATATTACTTGGAATGTGAATTGGAACGAAATCGCCAATAGATAAGGCCATTTTACAATTTTGGGCCCAAGTTAGAAGCAGAGCCTAAGGTATAAATTATCGATAGTCCATATCTCGGAAACTATAAGAGATAATGCAATTTGGCAACCGGCAATGTAATTAGCATGCCGAATATTACTTGGAATGTGAATTGGAATGAAATCGCCAATAGATAAGATCATTTTACAATTTGGGCCCAAGTTAGAAGCAGAGCCTAAGGTGTAAATTATCGATAGTCCATATCTCGGAAACTATAAGAGATAATGCAATTTGGCAACCGGCAATGTAATTAGCATGCCGAATATTACTTGGAATGTGAATTGGAACGAAATCGGCAATAGATAAGACCATTTTACAATTTGGGCCCAAGTTAGAAGCAGAGCCTAAGGTGTAAATTAACGATAGTCCATATCTCGGAAACTATAAGAGATAATGCAATTTGGCAACCGGCAATGTAATTAACATGCCGAATATTACTTGGAATGTGAATTGGAACGAAATCGCCAATAGATAAGACGATTTTACAATTTGGGCCAAGTTAGAAGCAGAGCCTAAGGTGTAAATTATCGATAGTCCATATCTCGGAAACTATAAGAGATAATGCAATTTGGCAACCGGCAATGTAATTAGCATGCCGAATATTACTTGGAATGTGAATTGGAACGAAATCGCCAATAGATAAGACCATTTTACAATTTGGGCCCAAGTTAGAAGCAGAGCCTAAGGTGTAAATTATCGATAGTCCATATCTCGGAAACTATAAGAGATAATGCAATTTGGCAACCGGCAATGTAATTAGCATGCCGAATATTACTTGGAATGTGAATTGGAACGAAATCGCCAATAGATAAGACGATTTTACAATTTGGGCCCAGGTTAGAAGCAGAGCCTAAGGTGTAAATTATCGATAGTCCATATCTCGGAAACTATAAGAGATAATGCAATTTGGCAACCGGCAATGTAATTAGCATGCCGAATATTACTTGGACTGTGAATTGGAACGAAATCGCCAATAGAGAAGACCATTTTACAATTTGGGCCCAAGTTGGAAGCAGAGCCTAAGGTGTAAATTATCGATAGTCCATATCTCGGAAACTATAAGAGATAATGCAATTTCGCAACCGGCAATGTAGTTAGCATGCCGAATATTACTTGGAATGTGAATTGGGACGAAATCGCCAATAGATAAGACCATTTTACAATTTGGGCCCAAGTTAGAAGCAGAGCCTAAGGTGTAAATTATCGATAGTCCATATCTCGGAAACTATAAGAGATAATTCAATTTGGCAACCGGCAATGTAATTAGCATGCCGGATATTACTTGGAATGTGAATTGGAACGAAATCGCCAATAGATAAGACCATTTTACAATTTGGGCCCAAGTTAGAAGCAGAGCCTAAGGTGTAAATTATCGATAGTCCATACCTCGGAAACTATAAGAGATAATGCAATTTGGCAACCGGCAATGTAATTAGCATGCCGAATATTACTTGGAATGTGAATTGGAACGAAATCGCCAATAGATAAGGCGATTTTACAATTTGGGCCAAGTTAGAAGCAGAGCCTAAGGTGTAAATTATCGATAGTCCATATCTCGGAAACTATAAGAGATAATGCAATTTGGCAACCGGCAATGTAATTAGCATGCCGAATATTACTTGGAATGTGAATTGGAACGAAATCGCCAATAGATAAGACCATTTTACAATTTGGGCCCAAGTTAGAAGCAGAGCCTAAGGTGTAAATTATCGATAGTCGATATCTCGGAAACTATAAGATATAATGCAATTTGGCAACCGGCAATGTAATTAGCATGCCGAATATTACTTGGAATGTGAATTGGAATGAAATCGCCAATAGATAAGACCATTTTACAATTTGGGCCCAAGTTAGAAGCAGAGCCTAAGGTGTAAATTATCGATAGTCCATATTTCGGAAACTATAAGAGATAATGCAATTTGGCAACCGGCAATGTAATTAGCATGCCGAATATTACTTGGAATGTGAATTGGAACGAAATCGGCAATAGATAAGACCATTTTACAATTTGGGCCCAAGTTAGAAACAGAGCCTGAGGTGTAAATTATCGATAGTCCATATCTCGGAAACTATAAGATATAATGCAATTTGGCAACCGGAAATGTAATTAGCATGCCGAATATTACTTGGAATGTGAATTGGAACGAAATCGCCAATAGATAAGACCATTTTACAATTTGGGCCCTAGTTAGAAGCAGAGCCTAAGGTGTAAATTATCGATAGTCCATATCTCGGAAACTATAAGAGATAATGCAATTTCGCAACCGGCAATGTAATTATCATGCCGAATATTACTTGGAATGTGAATTGGAACGAAATCGGCAATATATAAGACCATTTTACAATTTGGGCCCAAGTTAGAAGCAGAGCCTGAGGTGTAAATTATCGATAGTCCATATCTCGGAAACTATAAGAGATAATGCAATTTGGCAACCGGCAATGTAATTAGCATGCCGAATATTACTTGGAATGTGAATTGGAACGAAATCGCCAATAGATAAGACCATTTTACAATTTGGGCCCAAGTTAGAAGCAGAGCCTAAGGTGTAAATTATCGATAGTCCATATCTCGGAAACTATAAGAGATAATGCAATTTGGCAACCGGCAATGTAATTAGCATGCCGAATACTGCTTGGAATGTGAATTGGAACGAAATCGCCAATAGATAAGACCATTTTACAATTTGGGCCCAAGTTAGAAGCAGAGCCTGAGGTGTAAATTATCGATAGTCCATATCTCGGAAACTATAAGAGATAATGCAATTTGGCAACCGGCAATGTAATTAGCATGCCGAATATTACTTGGAATGTGAATTGCAACGAAATCGCCAATAGATAAGACCATTTTACAATTTGGGCCCAAGTTAGAAGCAGAGCCTAAGGTGTAAATTATGGATAGTTCATATCTCGGAAACTATAAGCGATAATGCAATTTGGCAACCGGCAATGTAATTAGCATGCCGAATATTACTTGGAATGTGAATTGGAACGAAATCGCCAATAGATAAGACCATTTTACAATTTGGGCCCAAGTTAGAAGCAGAGCCTAAGATGTAAATAATCGATAGTCCATATCTCAGAAACTATAAGAGATAATGCAATTTGGCAACCGGCAATGTAATTAGCATGCCGAATATTACTTGGAATGTGAATTGGAACGAAATCGCCAATAGATAAGACCATTTTACAATTTGGGCCCAAGTTAGAAGCAGAGCCTAAGGTGTAAATTATCGATAGTCCATATCTCGGAAACTATAAGAGATAATGCAATTTGGCAACCGGCAATGTAATTAGCATGCCGAATATTACTTGGAATGTGAATTGGAACGAAATCGCCAATAGATAAGACCATTTTACAATTTGGGCCCAAGTTAGAAGCAGAGCCTAAGGTGTAAATTATCGATAGTCCATATCTCGGAAACTATAAGAGATAATGCAATTTGGCAACCGGCAATGTAATTAGCATGCCGAATATTACTTGGAATGTGAATTGGAACGAAATCGCCAATAGATAAGACCATTTTACAATTTGGGCCCAAGTTAGAAGCAGAGCCTAAGGTGTAAATTATCGATAGTCCATATCTCGGAAACTATAAGAGATAATGCAATTTGGCAACTGGCAATGTAATTAGCATGCCGAATATTACTTGGAATGTGAATTGGAACGAAATCGCCAATAGATAAGACCATTTTACAATTTGGGCCCAAGTTAGAAGCAGAGCCTAAGGTGTAAATTATCGATAGTCCATATCTCGGAAACTATAAGAGATAATGCAATTTGGCAACCGGCAATGTAATTAGCATGCCGAATATTACTTGGGATTTGAATTGGAACGAAATCGCCAATAGATAAGACGATTTTACAATTTGGGCCAATTTAGAAGCAGAGCCTAAGGTGTAAATTATCGATAGTCCATATCTCGGAAACTATAAGAGATAATGCAATTTGGCAACCGGCAATGTAATTAGCATGCCGAATATTACTTGGAATGTGAATTGGAACGAAATCGCCAATAGATAAGACCATTTTACAATTTGGGCCCAAGTTAGAAGCAGAGCCTAAGGTGTAAATTATCGATAGTCCATATCTCGGAAACTATAAGAGATAATGCAATTTGGCAACCGGCAATGTAATTAGCATGCCAAATATTACTTGGAATGTGAATTGGAATGAAATCGCCAATAGATAAGACCATTTTACAATTTGGGCCCAAGTTAGAAGCAGAGCCTAAGGTGTAAATTATCGATAGTCCATATCTCGGAAACTATAAGAGATAATGCAATTTGGCAACCGGCAATGTAATTAGCATGCCGAATATTACTTGGATTGTGAATTGGAACGAAATCGGCAATAGATAAGGCCATTTTACAATTTGGGCCCAAGTTAGAAGCAGAGCCTAAGGTGTAAATTATCGATAGTCCATATCTCGGAAACTATAAGAGATAATGCAATTTGGCAACCGGCAATGTAATTAGCATGCCGAATATTACTTGGAATGTGAATTGGAACGAAATCGCCAATAGATAAGACCATTTTACAATTTGGGCCCAAGTTAGAAGCAGAGCCTAAGGTGTAAATTATCGATGGTCCATATCTCGGAAACTATAAGAGATAATGCAATTTGGCAACCGGCAATGTAATTAGCATGCCGAATATTACTTGGAATGTGAATTGGAACGAAATCGGCAATAGATAAGACCATTTTACAATTTGGGCCCAAGTTAGAAGCAGAGCCTAAGGTGTAAATTACCGATAGTCCATATCTCGGAAACTATAAGAGATAATGCAATTTGGTAACCGGCAATGTAATTAGCATGCCGAATATTACTTGGAATGTGTATTGGAACGAAATCGCCAATAGATAAGACCATTTTACAATTTGGGCCCAAGTTAGAAGCAGAGCCTAAGGTGTAAATTATCGATGGTCCATATCTCGGAAACTATAAGAGATAATGCAATTTGGCAACCGGCAATGTAATTAGCATGCCGAATACTACTTGGAATGTGAATTGGAACGAAATCGCCAATAGATAAGACCATTTTACAATTTGGGCCCAAGTTAGAAGCAGAGCCTGAGGTGTAAATTATCGATAGTTCATATCTCGGAAACTATAAGATATAATGCAATTTGGCAACCGGCAATGTAATTAGCATGCCGAATATTACTTGGAATGTGAATTGCAACGAAATCGCCAATAGATAAGACCATTTTACAATTTGGGCCCAAGTTAGAAGCAGAGCCTAAGGTGTAAATTATCGATAGTCCATATCTCGGAAACTATAAGAGATAATGCAATTTGGCAACCGGCAATGTAATTAGCATGCCGAATATTACTTGGAATGTGAATTGGAACGAAATTGCCAATAGATAAGGCCATTTTACAATTTGGGCCCAAGTTAGAAGCAGAGCCTGAGGTGTAAGTTATCGATAGTCCATATCTCGGAAACTATAAGATATAATGCAATTTGGCAACCGGCAATGTAATTAGCATGCCGAATATTACTTGGAATGTGAATTGCAACGAAATCGCCAATAGATAAGACCATTTTACAATTTGGGCCCAAGTTAGAAGCAGAGCCTCAGGTGTAAATTATCGATAGTCCATATCTCGGAAACTATAAGAGATAATGCAATTTGGCAACCGGCAATGTAATTAGCATGCCGAATATTACTTGGAATGTGAATTGGAACGAAATTGCCAATAGATAAGGCCATTTTACAATTTGGGCCCAAGTTAGAAGCAGAGCCTAAGATGTAAATAATCGATAGTCCATATCTCGGAAACTATAAGAGATAATGCAATTTGGCAACCGGCAATGTAATTAGCATGCCGAATATTACTTGGAATGTGAATTGGAACGAAATCGCCAATAGATAAGGCCATTTTACAATTTGGGCCCAAGTTAGAAGCAGAGCCTAAGGTGTAAATTATCGATAGTCCATATCTCGGAAACTAAAAGAGATAATGCAATTTGGCAACCGGCAATGTAATTAGCATGCCGAATATTACTTGGAATGTGAATTGGAACGAAATCGCCAATAGATAAGACCATTTTACAATTTGGGCCCAAGTTAGAAGCAGAGCCTAAGGTTAAAAATAATCGATAGTCCATATCTCGGAAACTATAAGAGATAATGCAATTTGGGAATTGGCAATGTAATTAGCATGCCGAATATTACTTGGAATGTGAATTGGAACGAAATCGCCAATAGATAAGACCATTTTACAATTTGGGCCCAAGTTAGAAGCAGAGCCTAAGCTGTAAATTATCGATAGTCCATATCTCGGAAACTATAAGAGATAATGCAATTTGGCAACCGGCAATGTAATTAGCATGCCGAATATTACTTGGAATGTGAATTGGAACGAAATCGCCAATAGATGAGACGATTTTACAATTTGGGCCCAAGTTAGAAGCAGAGCCTAAGGTGTAAATTATCGATAGTCCATATCTCGGAAAATATAAGAGATAATGCAATTTGGCAACCGGCAATGTAATTAGCATGCCGAATATTACTTGGAATGTGAATTGGAATGAAATCGCCAATAGATAAACCATTTTACAATTTGGGCCCAAGTTAGAAGCAGAGCCTAAGGTGTAAATTATCGATAGTCCATATCTCGGAAACTATAAGAGATAATGCAATTTGGCAACCGGCAATGTAATTAGCATGCCGAATATTACTTGGAATGTGAATTGGAACGAAATCGGCAATAGATAAGACCATTTTACAATTTGGGCCCTAGTTAGAAGCAGAGCCTAAGGTGTAAATTAACGATAGTCCATATCTCGGAAACTATAAGAGATAATGCAATTTGGCAACCGGCAATGTAATTAGCATGCCGAATATTACTTGGAATGTGAATTGGAACGAAATCGCCAATAGATAAGACCATTTTACAAGTTGGGCCCAAGTTAGAAGCAGAGCCTAAGGTGTAAATTATCGATAGTCCATATCTCGGAAACTATAAGAGATAATGCAATTTGGCAACCGGCAATGTAATTAGCATGCCGAATATTACTTGGAATGTGAATTGGAACGAAATCGCCAATAGATAAGACCATTTTACAATTTGGGCCCAAGTTAGAAGCACAGTCTAAGGTGTAAATTATCGATAGTCCATATCTCGGAAACTATAAGAGATAATGCAATTTGGCAACCGGCAATGTAATTAGCATGCCGAATATTACTTGGGATTTGAATTGGAACGAAATCGCCAATAGGTAAGACCATTTTACAATTTGGGCCCAAGTTAGAAGCAGAGCCTAAGGTGTAAATTATCGATAGTCCATATCTCGGAAACTATAAGAGATAATTCAATTTGGCAACCGGCAATGTAATTAGCATGCCGGATATTACTTGGAATGTGAATTGGAACGAAATCGCCAATAGATAAGACCATTTTACAATTTGGGCCCAAGTTAGAAGCAGAGCCTAAGGTGTAAATTATCGATAGTCCATATCTCGGAAACTATAAGAGATAATTCAATTTGGCCACCGGCAATGTAATTAGCATGCCGAATATTACTTGGAATGTGAATTGGAACGAAATCGCCAATAGATAAGACCATTTTACAATTTGGGCCCAAGTTAGAAGCAGAGCCTAAGGTGTAAATTATCGATAGTCCATATCTCGGAAACTATAAGAGATAATGCAATTTGGCAACCGGCAATGTAATTAGCATGCCGAATATTACTTGGAATGTGAATTGGAACGAAATTGCCAATAGATAAGGCCATTTTACAATTTGGGCCCAAGTTAGAAGCAGAGCCTAAGGTGTAAATTATCGATAGTCCATATCTCGGAAACTATAACAGATAATGCAATTTGGCAACCGGCAATGTAATTAGCATGCCGAATATTACTTGGAATGTGAATTGGAACGAAATCGCCAATAGATAAGACCATTTTACAATTTGGGCCCAAGTTAGAAGCAGAGCATAAGGTGTAAATTATCGATAGTCCATATCTCGGAAACTAAAAGAGATAATGCAATTTGGCAACCGGCAATGTAATTAGCATGCCGAATATTACTTGGAATGTGAATTGGAACGAAATCGCCAATAGATAAGACCATTTTACAATTTGGGCCCAAGTTAGAAGCAGAGCCTAAGGTTAAAAATAATCGATAGTCCATATCTCGGAAACTATAAGAGATAATGCAATTTGGGAACCGGCAATGTAATTAGCATGCCGAATATTACTTGGAATGTGAATTGGAACGAAATCGCCAATAGATAAGACCATTTTACAATTTGGGCCCAAGTTAGAAGCAGAGCCTAAGGTGTAAATTATCGATAGTCCATATCTCGGAAACTATAGGAGATAATTCAATTTGGCAATCGGCAATGTAATTAGCATGCCGAATATTACTTGGAATGTGAATTGGAACGAAATCGGCAATAGATAAGACCATTTTACAATTTGGGCCCAAGTTAGAAGCAGAACCTAAGGTGTAAATTAACGATAGTCCATATCTCGGAAACTATAAGAGATAATGCAATTTGGCAACCGGCAATGTAATTAGCATGCCGAATATTACTTGGAATGTGAATTGGAACGAAATCGCCAATAGATAAGACCATTTTACAATTTGGGCCCAAGTTAGAAGCAGAGCCTAAGATGTAAATTATCGATAGTCCATATCTCGGAAACTATAAGAGATAATGCAATTTGGCAACCGGCAATGTAATTAGCATGCCGAATATTACTTGGAATGTGAATTGGAACGAAATCGCCAATAGATAAGACCATTTTACAATTTGGGCCCAAGTTAGAAGCAGAGCCTAAGGTGTAAATTATCGATAGTCCATATCTCGGAAACTATAAGAGATAATGCAATTTGGCAACCGGCAATGTAATTAGCATGCCGAATATTACTTGGAATGTGAATTGGAACGAAATCGCCAATAGGTAAGACCATTTTACAATTTGGGCCCAAGTTAGAAGCAGAGCCTAAGGTGTAAATTATCGATAGTCCATATCTCGGAAACTATAAGAGATAATTCAATTTGGCAACCGGCAATGTAATTAGCATGCTGGATATTACTTGGAATGTGAATTGGAACGAAATCGCCAATAGATAAGACCATTTTACAATTTGGGCCCAAGTTAGAAGCAGAGCCTAAGGTGTAAATTATCGATAGTCCATATCTCGGAAACTATAAGAGATAATGCAATTTGGCAACCGGCAATGTAATTAGCATGCCGAATATTACTTGGAATGTGAATTGGAACGAAATCGCCAATAGATAAGACGATTTTACAATTTGGGCCAAGTTAGAAGCAGAGCCTAAGGTGTAAATTATCGATAGTCCATATCTCGGAAACTATAAGAGATAATGCAATTTGACAACCGGCAATGTAATTAGCATGCCGAATATTACTTGGAATGTGAATTGGAACGAAATCGCCAATAGATAAGACCATTTTACAATTTGGGCCCAAGTTAGAAGCAGAGCCTAAGGTGTAAATTATCGATAGTCCATATCTCGGAAACTATAAGAGATAATGCAATTTGGCAACCGGCAATGTAATTAGCATGCCGAATATTACTTGGAATGTGAATTGGAATGAAATCGCCAATAGATAAGACCATTTTACAATTTGGGCCCAAGTTAGAAGCAGAGCCTAAGGTGTAAATTATCGATAGTCCATATCTCGGAAACTATAAGAGATAATGCAATTTGGCAACCGGCAATGTAATTAGCATGCCGAATATTACTTGGAATGTGTATTGGAACGAAATCGCCAATAGATAAGACCATTTTACAATTTGGGCCCAAGTTAGAAGCAGAGCCTAAGGTGTAAATTATCGATGGTCCATATCTCGGAAACTATAAGAGATAATGCAATTTGGCAACCGGCAATGTAATTAGCATGCCGAATATTACTTGGAATGTGAATTGGAACGAAATCGGCAATAGATAAGACCATTTTACAATTTGGGCCCAAGTTAGAAGCAGAGCCTAAGGTGTAAATTATCGATAGTCCATATCTCGGAAACTATAAGAGATAATGCAATTTGGTAACCGGCAATGTAATTAGCATGCCGAATATTACTTGGAATGTGAATTGGAACGAAATCGCCAATAGATAAGACCATTTTACAATTTGGGCCCAAGTTAGAAGCAGAGCCTAAGGTGTAAATTATCGATAGTCCATATCTCGGAAACTATAAGAGATAATGCAATTTGGCAACCGGCAATGTAATTAGCATGCCGAATACTACTTGGAATGTGAATTGGAACGAAATCGCCAATAGATAAGACCATTTTACAATTTGGGCCCAAGTTAGAAGCAGAGCCTGAGGTGTAAATTATCGATAGTCCATATCTCGGAAACTATAAGAGATAATGCAATTTGGCAACCGGCAATGTAATTAGCATGCCGAATATTACTTGGAATGTGAATTGCAACGAAATCGCCAATAGATAAGACCATTTTACAATTTGGGCCCAAGTTAGAAGCAGAGCCTAAGGTGTAAATTATCGATAGTTCATATCTCGGAAACTATAAGAGATAATGCAATTTGGCAACCGGCAATGTAATTAGCATGCCGAATATTACTTGGAATGTGAATTGGAACGAAATCGCCAATAGATAAGACCATTTTACAATTTGGGCCCAAGTTAGAAGCAGAGCCTAAGATGTAAATAATCGATAGTCCATATCTCAGAAACTATAAGAGATAATGCAATTTGGCAACCGGCAATGTAATTAGCATGCCGAATATTACTTGGAATGTGAATTGGAACGAAATCGCCAATAGATAAGACCATTTTACAATTTGGGCCCAAGTTAGAAGCAGAGCCTAAGGTGTAAATTATCGATAGTCCATATCTCGGAAACTATAAGAGATAATGCAATTTGGCAACCGGCAATGTAATTAGCATGCCGAATATTACTTGGAATGTGAATTGGAACGAAATCGCCAATGGATAAGACCATTTTACAATTTGGGCCCAAGTTAGAAGCAGAGCCTAAGGTGTAAATTATTGATAGTCCATATCTCGGAAACTATAAGAGATAATGCAATTTCGCAACCGGCAATATAATTAGCATGCCGAATATTACTTGGAGTGTGAATTGGAACGAAATCGCCAATAGATAAGACCATTTTACAATTTGGGCCCAAGTTAGAAGCAGAGCCTAAGGTGTAAATTATCGATAGTCCATATCTCGGAAACTATAAGAGATAATGCAATTTGGCAACCGGCAATGTAATTAGCATGCCGCATATTACTTGGAATGTGAATTGGAACGAAATCGCCAATAGATAAGACCATTTTACAATTTGGGCCCAAGTTAGAAGCAGAGGCTAAGGTGTAAATTATCGATAGTCCATATCTCGGAAACTATAAGAGATAATGCAATTTGGCAGCCGGCAATGTAATTAGCATGCCGAATATTACTTGGAATGTGAATTGGAACGAAATCGCCAATAGATAAGACCATTTTACAATTTGGGCCCAAGTTAGAAGCAGAGCCTAAGGTGTAAATTATCGATAGTCCATATCTCGGAAACTATAAGAGATAATGCAATTTGGCAACCGGCAATGTAATTAGCATGCCGAATATTACTTGGAGTGTGAATTGGAACGAAATCGCCAATAGAAAAGACCATTTTACAATTTGGGCCCAAGTTAGAAGCAGAGCCTAAGGTGTAAATTATCGATAGTCCATATCTCGGAAACTATAAGAGATAATGCAATTTGGCAACCGGCAATGTAATTAGCATGCCGAATATTACTTGGAATGTGAATTGGAACGAAATCGCCAATAGATAAGACCATATTACAATTTGGGCCCAAGTTAGAAGCAGAGCCTAAGGTGTAAATTATCGATAGTCCATATCTCGGAAACTATAAGAGATAATGCAATTTGGCAACCGGCAATGTAATTAGCATGCCGAATATTACTTGGAATGTGAATTGGAACGAAATCGCCAATAGATAAGACCATTTTACAATTTGGGCCCAAGTTAGAAGCAGAGCCTAAGGTGTAAATTATCGATAGTCCATATCTCGGAAACTATAAGAGATAATGCAATTTGGCAACCGGCAATGTAATTAGCATGCCGAATATTACTTGGAATGTGAATTGGAACGAAATCGCCAATAGATAAGACCATTTTACAATTTGGGCCCAAGTTAGAAGCAGAGCCTAAGGTGTAAATTATCGATAGTCCATATCTCGGAAACTAAAAGAGATAATGCAATTTGGCAACCGGCAATGTAATTAGCATGCCGAATATTACTTGGAATGTGAATTGGAACGAAATCGCCAATAGATAAGACCATTTTACAATTTGGGCCCAAGTTAGAAGCAGAGCCTAAGGAGTAAATTATCGATAGTCCATATCTCGGAAACTATAAGAGATAATGCAATTTCGCAACCGGCAATGTAATTAGCATGCCGAATATTACTTGGAATGTGAATTGGGACGAAATCGCCAATAGATAAGACCATTTTACAATTTGGGCCCAAGTTAGAAGCAGAGCCTAAGGTGTAAATTATCGATAGTCCATATCTCGGAAACTAAAAGAGATAATGCAATTTGGCAACCGGCAATGTAATTAGCATGCCGAATATTACTTGGAATGTGAATTGGAACGAAATCGCCAATAGATAAGACCATTTTACAATTTGGGCCCAAGTTAGAAGCAGAGCCTAAGGTGTAAATTATCGATAGTCCATATCTCGGAAACTATAAGAGATAATGCAATTTCGCAACCGGCAATGTAATTAGCATGCCGAATATTACTTGGAATGTGAATTGGGACGAAATCGCCAATAGATAAGACCATTTTACAATTTGGGCCCAAGTTAGAAGCAGAGCCTAAGGTGTAAATTATCGATAGTCCATATCTCGGAAACTATAAGAGATAATGCAACTTGGCCACCGGCAATGTAATTAGCATGCCGAATATTACTTGGAATGTGAATTGGAACGAAATCGCCAATAGGTAAGACCATTTTACAATTTGGGCCCAAGTTAGAAGCAGAGCCTAAGGTGTAAATTATCGATAGTCCATATCTCGGAAACTATAGGAGATAATTCAATTTGGCAACCGGCAAAGTAATTAGCATGCCGAATATTACTTGGAATGTGAATTGGAACGAAATCGCCAATAGATAAGACCATTTTACAATTTGGGCCCAAGTTAGAAGCAGAGCCTAAGGTGTAAATTATCGATAGTCCATATCTCGGAAACTATAAGAGATAATGCAATTTGGCAACCGGCAATGTATTTAGCATGCCGAATATTACTTGGAATGTGAATTGGAACGAAATCGCCAATAAATAAGACGATTTTACAATTTGGGCCCAAGTTAGAAGCAGAGCCTAAGGTGTAAATTATCGATAGTCCATATCTCGGAAACTATAAGAGATAATGCAATTTGGCAACCGGCAATTTAATTAACATGCCGAATATTACTTGGAATGTGAATTGGAACGAAATCGCCAATAGATAAGACCATTTTACAATTTGGGCCCAAGTTAGAAGCAGAGCCTAAGGTGTAAATTATCGATAGTCCATATCTCGGAAACTATAAGAGATAATGCAATTTGGCAACCGGCAATGTAATTAGCATGCCGAATATTACTTGGAATGTGAATTGGAACGAAATCGCCAATAGATAAGACCATTTTACAATTTGGGCCCAAGTTAGAAGCAGAGCCTAAGGTGTAAATTATCGATAGTCCATATCTCTGAAACTATAAGAGATAATGCAATTTGGCAACCGGCAATGTAATCAGCATGCCGAGTATTACTTGGAATGTGAATTGGAACGAAATCGCCAATAGATAAGGCCATTTTACAATTTGGGCCCAAGTTAGAAGCAGAGCCTAAGGTGTAAATTATCGATAGTCCATATCTCGGAAACTATAAAAGATAATGCAATTTGGCAACCGGCAATGTAATTAGCATGCCGAATATTACTTGGAATGTGAATTGGAACGAAATCGCCAATAGATAAGACCATTTTACAATTTGGGCCCAAGTTAGAAGCAGAGCCTAAGGTGTAAATTATCCATAGTCCATATCTCGGAAACTATAAGAGATAATGCAATTTGGCAACCGGCAATGTAATTAGCATGCCGAATACTACTTGGAATGTGAATTGGAACGAAATCGCCAATAGATAAGACCATTTTACAATTTGGGCCCAAGTTAGAAGCAGAGCCTGAGGTGTAAATTATCGATAGTTCATATCTCGGAAACTATAAGATATAATGCAATTTGGCAACCGGCAATGTAATTAGCATGCCGAATATTACTTGGAATGTGAATTGCAACGAAATCGCCAATAGATAAGACCATTTTACAATTTGGGCCCAAGTTAGAAGCAGAGCCTAAGGTGTAAATTATCGATAGTCCATATCTCGGAAACTATAAGAGATAATGCAATTTGGCAACCGGCAATGTAATTAGCATGCCGAATATTACTTGGAATGTGAATTGGAACGAAATTGCCAATAGATAAGGCCATTTTACAATTTGGGCCCAAGTTAGAAGCAGAGCCTGAGGTGTAAGTTATCGATAGTCCATATCTCGGAAACTATAAGATATAATGCAATTTGGCAACCGGCAATGTAATTAGCATGCCGAATATTACTTGGAATGTGAATTGCAACGAAATCGCCAATAGATAAGACCATTTTACAATTTGGGCCCAAGTTAGAAGCAGAGCCTCAGGTGTAAATTATCGATAGTCCATATCTCGGAAACTATAAGAGATAATGCAATTTGGCAACCGGCAATGTAATTAGCATGCCGAATATTACTTGGAATGTGAATTGGAACGAAATTGCCAATAGATAAGGCCATTTTACAATTTGGGCCCAAGTTAGAAGCAGAGCCTAAGATGTAAATAATCGATAGTCCATATCTCGGAAACTATAAGAGATAATGCAATTTGGCAACCGGCAATGTAATTAGCATGCCGAATATTACTTGGAATGTGAATTGGAACGAAATCGCCAATAGATAAGGCCATTTTACAATTTGGGCCCAAGTTAGAAGCAGAGCCTAAGGTGTAAATTATCGATAGTCCATATCTCGGAAACTAAAAGAGATAATGCAATTTGGCAACCGGCAATGTAATTAGCATGCCGAATATTACTTGGAATGTGAATTGGAACGAAATCGCCAATAGATAAGACCATTTTACAATTTGGGCCCAAGTTAGAAGCAGAGCCTAAGGTTAAAAATAATCGATAGTCCATATCTCGGAAACTATAAGAGATAATGCAATTTGGGAATTGGCAATGTAATTAGCATGCCGAATATTACTTGGAATGTGAATTGGAACGAAATCGCCAATAGATAAGACCATTTTACAATTTGGGCCCAAGTTCGATGGACGAACCTGTAAATTATCGATAGTCCATATCTCGGAAACTATAAGAGATAATGCAATTTGGCAACCGGCAATGTAATTAGCATGCCGAATATTACTTGGAATGTGAATTGGAACGAAATCGCCAATAGATGAGACGATTTTACAATTTGGGCCCAAGTTAGAAGCAGAGCCTAAGGTGTAAATTATCGATAGTCCATATCTCGGAAAATATAAGAGATAATGCAATTTGGCAACCGGCAATGTAATTAGCATGCCGAATATTACTTGGAATGTGAATTGGAATGAAATCGCCAATAGATAAACCATTTTACAATTTGGGCCCAAGTTAGAAGCAGAGCCTAAGGTGTAAATTATCGATAGTCCATATCTCGGAAACTATAAGAGATAATGCAATTTGGCAACCGGCAATGTAATTAGCATGCCGAATATTACTTGGAATGTGAATTGGAACGAAATCGGCAATAGATAAGACCATTTTACAATTTGGGCCCTAGTTAGAAGCAGAGCCTAAGGTGTAAATTAACGATAGTCCATATCTCGGAAACTATAAGAGATAATGCAATTTGGCAACCGGCAATGTAATTAGCATGCCGAATATTACTTGGAATGTGAATTGGAACGAAATCGCCAATAGATAAGACCATTTTACAAGTTGGGCCCAAGTTAGAAGCAGAGCCTAAGGTGTAAATTATCGATAGTCCATATCTCGGAAACTATAAGAGATAATGCAATTTGGCAACCGGCAATGTAATTAGCATGCCGAATATTACTTGGAATGTGAATTGGAACGAAATCGCCAATAGATAAGACCATTTTACAATTTGGGCCCAAGTTAGAAGCACAGTCTAAGGTGTAAATTATCGATAGTCCATATCTCGGAAACTATAAGAGATAATGCAATTTGGCAACCGGCAATGTAATTAGCATGCCGAATATTACTTGGGATTTGAATTGGAACGAAATCGCCAATAGGTAAGACCATTTTACAATTTGGGCCCAAGTTAGAAGCAGAGCCTAAGGTGTAAATTATCGATAGTCCATATCTCGGAAACTATAAGAGATAATTCAATTTGGCAACCGGCAATGTAATTAGCATGCCGGATATTACTTGGAATGTGAATTGGAACGAAATCGCCAATAGATAAGACCATTTTACAATTTGGGCCCAAGTTAGAAGCAGAGCCTAAGGTGTAAATTATCGATAGTCCATATCTCGGAAACTATAAGAGATAATTCAATTTGGCCACCGGCAATGTAATTAGCATGCCGAATATTACTTGGAATGTGAATTGGAACGAAATCGCCAATAGATAAGACCATTTTACAATTTGGGCCCAAGTTAGAAGCAGAGCCTAAGGTGTAAATTATCGATAGTCCATATCTCGGAAACTATAAGAGATAATGCAATTTGGCAACCGGCAATGTAATTAGCATGCCGAATATTACTTGGAATGTGAATTGGAACGAAATTGCCAATAGATAAGGCCATTTTACAATTTGGGCCCAAGTTAGAAGCAGAGCCTAAGGTGTAAATTATCGATAGTCCATATCTCGGAAACTATAACAGATAATGCAATTTGGCAACCGGCAATGTAATTAGCATGCCGAATATTACTTGGAATGTGAATTGGAACGAAATCGCCAATAGATAAGACCATTTTACAATTTGGGCCCAAGTTAGAAGCAGAGCATAAGGTGTA
The DNA here is from genome assembly GCF_030347505.1 of Rhynchophorus ferrugineus. Taxonomy (NCBI): domain Eukaryota; kingdom Metazoa; phylum Arthropoda; class Insecta; order Coleoptera; family Curculionidae; genus Rhynchophorus; species Rhynchophorus ferrugineus. Next base: position 217,804 of record NW_027472828.1, read on the forward strand.
AATTATCGATAGTCCATATCTCGGAAACTAAAAGAGATAATGCAATTTGGCAACCGGCAATGTAATTAGCATGCCGAATATTACTTGGAATGTGAATTGGAACGAAATCGCCAATAGATAAGACCATTTTACAATTTGGGCCCAAGTTAGAAGCAGAGCCTAAGGTTAAAAATAATCGATAGTCCATATCTCGGAAACTATAAGAGATAATGCAATTTGGGAACCGGCAATGTAATTAGCATGCCGAATATTACTTGGAATGTGAATTGGAACGAAATCGCCAATAGATAAGACCATTTTACAATTTGGGCCCAAGTTAGAAGCAGAGCCTAAGGTGTAAATTATCGATAGTCCATATCTCGGAAACTATAGGAGATAATTCAATTTGGCAATCGGCAATGTAATTAGCATGCCGAATATTACTTGGAATGTGAATTGGAACGAAATCGGCAATAGATAAGACCATTTTACAATTTGGGCCCAAGTTAGAAGCAGAACCTAAGGTGTAAATTAACGATAGTCCATATCTCGGAAACTATAAGAGATAATGCAATTTGGCAACCGGCAATGTAATTAGCATGCCGAATATTACTTGGAATGTGAATTGGAACGAAATCGCCAATAGATAAGACCATTTTACAATTTGGGCCCAAGTTAGAAGCAGAGCCTAAGATGTAAATTATCGATAGTCCATATCTCGGAAACTATAAGAGATAATGCAATTTGGCAACCGGCAATGTAATTAGCATGCCGAATATTACTTGGAATGTGAATTGGAACGAAATCGCCAATAGATAAGACCATTTTACAATTTGGGCCCAAGTTAGAAGCAGAGCCTAAGGTGTAAATTATCGATAGTCCATATCTCGGAAACTATAAGAGATAATGCAATTTGGCAACCGGCAATGTAATTAGCATGCCGAATATTACTTGGAATGTGAATTGGAACGAAATCGCCAATAGGTAAGACCATTTTACAATTTGGGCCCAAGTTAGAAGCAGAGCCTAAGGTGTAAATTATCGATAGTCCATATCTCGGAAACTATAAGAGATAATTCAATTTGGCAACCGGCAATGTAATTAGCATGCTGGATATTACTTGGAATGTGAATTGGAACGAAATCGCCAATAGATAAGACCATTTTACAATTTGGGCCCAAGTTAGAAGCAGAGCCTAAGGTGTAAATTATCGATAGTCCATATCTCGGAAACTATAAGAGATAATGCAATTTGGCAACCGGCAATGTAATTAGCATGCCGAATATTACTTGGAATGTGAATTGGAACGAAATCGCCAATAGATAAGACGATTTTACAATTTGGGCCAAGTTAGAAGCAGAGCCTAAGGTGTAAATTATCGATAGTCCATATCTCGGAAACTATAAGAGATAATGCAATTTGACAACCGGCAATGTAATTAGCATGCCGAATATTACTTGGAATGTGAATTGGAACGAAATCGCCAATAGATAAGACCATTTTACAATTTGGGCCCAAGTTAGAAGCAGAGCCTAAGGTGTAAATTATCGATAGTCCATATCTCGGAAACTATAAGAGATAATGCAATTTGGCAACCGGCAATGTAATTAGCATGCCGAATATTACTTGGAATGTGAATTGGAATGAAATCGCCAATAGATAAGACCATTTTACAATTTGGGCCCAAGTTAGAAGCAGAGCCTAAGGTGTAAATTATCGATAGTCCATATCTCGGAAACTATAAGAGATAATGCAATTTGGCAACCGGCAATGTAATTAGCATGCCGAATATTACTTGGAATGTGTATTGGAACGAAATCGCCAATAGATAAGACCATTTTACAATTTGGGCCCAAGTTAGAAGCAGAGCCTAAGGTGTAAATTATCGATGGTCCATATCTCGGAAACTATAAGAGATAATGCAATTTGGCAACCGGCAATGTAATTAGCATGCCGAATATTACTTGGAATGTGAATTGGAACGAAATCGGCAATAGATAAGACCATTTTACAATTTGGGCCCAAGTTAGAAGCAGAGCCTAAGGTGTAAATTATCGATAGTCCATATCTCGGAAACTATAAGAGATAATGCAATTTGGTAACCGGCAATGTAATTAGCATGCCGAATATTACTTGGAATGTGAATTGGAACGAAATCGCCAATAGATAAGACCATTTTACAATTTGGGCCCAAGTTAGAAGCAGAGCCTAAGGTGTAAATTATCGATAGTCCATATCTCGGAAACTATAAGAGATAATGCAATTTGGCAACCGGCAATGTAATTAGCATGCCGAATACTACTTGGAATGTGAATTGGAACGAAATCGCCAATAGATAAGACCATTTTACAATTTGGGCCCAAGTTAGAAGCAGAGCCTGAGGTGTAAATTATCGATAGTCCATATCTCGGAAACTATAAGAGATAATGCAATTTGGCAACCGGCAATGTAATTAGCATGCCGAATATTACTTGGAATGTGAATTGCAACGAAATCGCCAATAGATAAGACCATTTTACAATTTGGGCCCAAGTTAGAAGCAGAGCCTAAGGTGTAAATTATCGATAGTTCATATCTCGGAAACTATAAGAGATAATGCAATTTGGCAACCGGCAATGTAATTAGCATGCCGAATATTACTTGGAATGTGAATTGGAACGAAATCGCCAATAGATAAGACCATTTTACAATTTGGGCCCAAGTTAGAAGCAGAGCCTAAGATGTAAATAATCGATAGTCCATATCTCAGAAACTATAAGAGATAATGCAATTTGGCAACCGGCAATGTAATTAGCATGCCGAATATTACTTGGAATGTGAATTGGAACGAAATCGCCAATAGATAAGACCATTTTACAATTTGGGCCCAAGTTAGAAGCAGAGCCTAAGGTGTAAATTATCGATAGTCCATATCTCGGAAACTATAAGAGATAATGCAATTTGGCAACCGGCAATGTAATTAGCATGCCGAATATTACTTGGAATGTGAATTGGAACGAAATCGCCAATGGATAAGACCATTTTACAATTTGGGCCCAAGTTAGAAGCAGAGCCTAAGGTGTAAATTATTGATAGTCCATATCTCGGAAACTATAAGAGATAATGCAATTCGCAACCGGCAATATAATTAGCATGCCGAATATTACTTGGAGTGTGAATTGGAACGAAATCGCCAATAGATAAGACCATTTTACAATTTGGGCCCAAGTTAGAAGCAGAGCCTAAGGTGTAAAATTATCGATAGTCCATATCTCGGAAACTATAAGAGATAATGCAATTTGGCAACCGGCAATGTAATTAGCATGCCGCATATTACTTGGAATGTGAATTGGAACGAAATCGCCAATAGATAAGACCATTTTACAATTTGGGCCCAAGTTAGAAGCAGAGGCTAAGGTGTAAATTATCGATAGTCCATATCTCGGAAACTATAAGAGATAATGCAATTTGGCAGCCGGCAATGTAATTAGCATGCCGAATATTACTTGGAATGTGAATTGGAACGAAATCGCCAATAGATAAGACCATTTTACAATTTGGGCCCAAGTTAGAAGCAGAGCCTAAGGTGTAAATTATCGATAGTCCATATCTCGGAAACTATAAGAGATAATGCAATTTGGCAACCGGCAATGTAATTAGCATGCCGAATATTACTTGGAGTGTGAATTGGAACGAAATCGCCAATAGAAAAGACCATTTTACAATTTGGGCCCAAGTTAGAAGCAGAGCCTAAGGTGTAAATTATCGATAGTCCATATCTCGGAAACTATAAGAGATAATGCAATTTGGCAACCGGCAATGTAATTAGCATGCCGAATATTACTTGGAATGTGAATTGGAACGAAATCGCCAATAGATAAGACCATATTACAATTTGGGCCCAAGTTAGAAGCAGAGCCTAAGGTGTAAATTATCGATAGTCCATATCTCGGAAACTATAAGAGATAATGCAATTTGGCAACCGGCAATGTAATTAGCATGCCGAATATTACTTGGAATGTGAATTGGAACGAAATCGCCAATAGATAAGACCATTTTACAATTTGGGCCCAAGTTAGAAGCAGAGCCTAAGGTGTAAATTATCGATAGTCCATATCTCGGAAACTATAAGAGATAATGCAATTTGGCAACCGGCAATGTAATTAGCATGCCGAATATTACTTGGAATGTGAATTGGAACGAAATCGCCAATAGATAAGACCATTTTACAATTTGGGCCCAAGTTAGAAGCAGAGCCTAAGGTGTAAATTATCGATAGTCCATATCTCGGAAACTAAAAGAGATAATGCAATTTGGCAACCGGCAATGTAATTAGCATGCCGAATATTACTTGGAATGTGAATTGGAACGAAATCGCCAATAGATAAGACCATTTTACAATTTGGGCCCAAGTTAGAAGCAGAGCCTAAGGAGTAAATTATCGATAGTCCATATCTCGGAAACTATAAGAGATAATGCAATTTCGCAACCGGCAATGTAATTAGCATGCCGAATATTACTTGGAATGTGAATTGGGACGAAATCGCCAATAGATAAGACCATTTTACAATTTGGGCCCAAGTTAGAAGCAGAGCCTAAGGTGTAAATTATCGATAGTCCATATCTCGGAAACTAAAAGAGATAATGCAATTTGGCAACCGGCAATGTAATTAGCATGCCGAATATTACTTGGAATGTGAATTGGAACGAAATCGCCAATAGATAAGACCATTTTACAATTTGGGCCAAGTTAGAAGCAGAGCCTAAGGTGTAAATTATCGATAGTCCATATCTCGGAAACTATAAGAGATAATGCAATTTCGCAACCGGCAATGTAATTAGCATGCCGAATATTACTTGGAATGTGAATTGGGACGAAATCGCCAATAGATAAGACCATTTTACAATTTGGGCCCAAGTTAGAAGCAGAGCCTAAGGTGTAAATTATCGATAGTCCATATCTCGGAAACTATAAGAGATAATGCAACTTGGCCACCGGCAATGTAATTAGCATGCCGAATATTACTTGGAATGTGAATTGGAACGAAATCGCCAATAGGTAAGACCATTTTACAATTTGGGCCCAAGTTAGAAGCAGAGCCTAAGGTGTAAATTATCGATAGTCCATATCTCGGAAACTATAGGAGATAATTCAATTTGGCAACCGGCAAAGTAATTAGCATGCCGAATATTACTTGGAATGTGAATTGGAACGAAATCGCCAATAGATAAGACCATTTTACAATTTGGGCCCAAGTTAGAAGCAGAGCCTAAGGTGTAAATTATCGATAGTCCATATCTCGGAAACTATAAGAGATAATGCAATTTGGCAACCGGCAATGTATTTAGCATGCCGAATATTACTTGGAATGTGAATTGGAACGAAATCGCCAATAAATAAGACGATTTTACAATTTGGGCCCAAGTTAGAAGCAGAGCCTAAGGTGTAAATTATCGATAGTCCATATCTCGGAAACTATAAGAGATAATGCAATTTGGCAACCGGCAATTTAATTAACATGCCGAATATTACTTGGAATGTGAATTGGAACGAAATCGCCAATAGATAAGACCATTTTACAATTTGGGCCCAAGTTAGAAGCAGAGCCTAAGGTGTAAATTATCGATAGTCCATATCTCGGAAACTATAAGAGATAATGCAATTTGGCAACCGGCAATGTAATTAGCATGCCGAATATTACTTGGAATGTGAATTGGAACGAAATCGCCAATAGATAAGACCATTTTACAATTTGGGCCCAAGTTAGAAGCAGAGCCTAAGGTGTAAATTATCGATAGTCCATATCTCTGAAACTATAAGAGATAATGCAATTTGGCAACCGGCAATGTAATCAGCATGCCGAGTATTACTTGGAATGTGAATTGGAACGAAATCGCCAATAGATAAGGCCATTTTACAATTTGGGCCCAAGTTAGAAGCAGAGCCTAAGGTGTAAATTATCGATAGTCCATATCTCGGAAACTATAAAAGATAATGCAATTTGGCAACCGGCAATGTAATTAGCATGCCGAATATTACTTGGAATGTGAATTGGAACGAAATCGCCAATAGATAAGACCATTTTACAATTTGGGCCCAAGTTAGAAGCAGAGCCTAAGGTGTAAATTATCCATAGTCCATATCTCGGAAACTATAAGAGATAATGCAATTTGGCAACCGGCAATGTAATTAGCATGCCGAATATTACTTGGAATGTGAATTGGAACAAAATCGCCAATAGATAAGACCATTTTACAATTTGGGCCCAAGTTAGAAGCAGAGCCTAAGGTGTAAATTATCGATAGTCCATATCTCGGAAACTATAAGAGATAATGCAATTTGGCAACCGGCAATGTAATTAGTATGCCGAATATTACTTGGAATGTGAATTGGAACGAAATCGCCAATAGATAAAACCATTTTACAATTTGGGCCCAAGTTAGAAGCAGAGCCTAAAGTGTAAATTATCGATAGTCCATATCTCGAAAACTATAAGAGATAATGCAATTTGGCAACCGGCAATGTAATTAGCATGCCGAATATTACTTGGAATGTGAATTGGAACGAAATCGCCAATAGATAAGACCATTTTACAATTTGGGCCCAAGTTAGAAGCAGAGCCTAAGATGTAAATAATCGATAGTCCATATCTTGGAAACTATAAGAGATAATGCAATTTGGCAACCGGCAATGTAATTAGCATGCCGAATATTACTTGGAATGTGAATTGGAACGAAATCGCCAATAGATAAGACCATTTTACAATTTGGGCCCAAGTTAGAAGCAGAGCCTAAGGTGTAAATTATCGATAGTCCATATCTCGGAAACTATAAGAGATAATGCAATTTGGCAACCGGCAATGTAATTAGCATGCCGAATATTACTTGGAATGTGAATTGGAACGAAATCGCCAATAGGTAAGACCATTTTACAATTTGGGCCCAAGTTAGAAGCAGAGCCTAAGGTGTAAATTATCGATAGTCCATATCTCGGAAACTATAAGAGATAATTCAATTTGGCAACCGGCAATGTAATTAGCATGCCGGATATTACTTGGAATGTGAATTGGAACGAAATCGCCAATAGATAAGACCATTTTACAATTTGGGCCCAAGTTAGAAGCAGAGCCTAAGGTGTAAATTATCGATAGTCCATATCTCGGAAACTATAAGAGATAATGCAATTTGGCAACCGGCAATGTAATTAGCATGCCGAATATTACTTGGAATGTGAATTGGAACGAAATCGCCAATAGATAAGGCGATTTTACAATTTGGGCCCAAGTTAGAAGCAGAGCCTAAGGGGTAAATTATCGATAGTCCATATCTCGGAAACTACAAGAGATAATGCAATTTGGCAACCGGCAATGTAATTAGCATGCCGAATATTACTTGGAATGTGAATTGGAACGAAATCGCCAATAGATAAGACCATTTTACAATTTGGGCCCAAGTTAGAAGCAGAGCCTAAGGTGTAAATTATCGATAGTCCATATCTCGGAAACTATAAGAGATAATGCAATTTGGCAAACGGCAATGTAATTAGCATGCCGAATATTACTTGGAATGTGAATTGGAACGAAATCGCCAATAGATAAGACCATTTTACAATTTGGGCCCAAGTTAGAAGCAGAGCCTAAGGTGTAAATTATCGATAGTAAATATCTCGGAAACTATAAGAGATAATGCAATTTGGCAACCGGCAATGTAATTAGCATGCCGAATATTACTTGGAATGTGAATTGGAACGAAATCGCCAATAGATAAGGCCATTTTACAATTTGGGCCCAAGTTAGAAGCAGAGCCTAAGGTGTAAATTATCGATAGTCCATATCTCGGAAACTATAAGAGATAATGCAATTTGGCAAGCGGCAATGTAATTAGCATGCCGAATATTACTTGGAATGTGAATTGGAACGAAATCGCCAATAGATAAGACCATTTTACAATTTGGGCCCAAGTTAGAAGCAGAGCCTAAGGTGTAATTTATCGATAGCCCATATCTCGGAAACTAAAAGAGATAATGCAATTTGGCAACCGGCAATGTAATTAGCATGCCGAATATTACTTGGAATGTGAATTGGAACGAAATCGCCAATAGATAAGACCATTTTACAATTTGGGCCCAAGTTAGAAGCAGAGCCTAAGGTGTAAATTATCGATAGTCCATATCTCGGAAACTATAAGAGATAATGCAATTTCGCAACCGGCAATGTAATTAGCATGCCGAATATTACTTGGAATGTGAATTGGGACGAAATCGCCAATAGATAAGACCATTTTACAATTTGGGCTCAAGTTAGAAGCAGAGCCTAAGGTGTAAATTATCGATAGTCCATATCTCGGAAACTATAAGAGATAATGCAATTTGGCAACCGGCAATGTAATTAGCATGCCGAATATTACTTGGAATGTGAATTGGAACGAAATCGCCATTAGATAAGACCATTTTACAATTTGGGCCCAAGTTAGAAGCAGAGCCTAAGGTGTAAATTATCGATAGTCCATATCTCGGAAACTATAAGAGATAATGCAATTTGGCAACCGGCAATGTAATTAGCATGCCGAATACTACTTATAATGTGAATTGGAACGAAATCGCCAATAGATAAGACCATTTTACAGTTTGGGCCCAAGTTAGAAGCAGAGCTTAAGGTTAAAAATAATCGATAGTCCATATCTCGGAAACTATAAGAGATAATGCAATTTGGGAACCGGCAATGTAATTAGCATGCCGAATATTACTTGGAATGTGAATTGGAACGAAATCGCCAATAGATAAGACCATTTTACAATTTGGGCCCAAGTTAGAAGCAGAGCCTAAGGTGTAAATTATCGATAGTCCATATCTCGGAAACTATAAGAGATAATGCAACTTGGCCAGCGGCAATGTAATTAGCATGCCGAATACTACTTGGAATGTGAATTGGAACGAAATCGCCAATAGATAAGACCATTTTACAATTTGGGCCCAAGTTAGAAGCAGAGCCTAAGGTGTAAATTATCGATAGTCGATATCTCGGAAACTATAAAAGATAATGCAATTTGGCAACCGGCAATGTAATTAGCATGCCGAATATTACTTGGAATGTGAATTGGAACGAAATCGCCAATAGATAAGACCATTTTACAATTTGGGCCCAAGTTAGAAGCAGAGCCTGAGGTGTAAATTATCGATAGTCCATATCTCGGAAACTATAAGATATAATGCAATTTGGCAACCGGCAATGTAATTAGCATGCCGAATATTACTTGGAATGTGAATTGGAACGAAATCGCCAATAGATAAGACCATTTTACAATTTGGGCCCAAGTTAGAAGCAGAGCCTAAGGTGTAAATTATCGATAGTCCATATCTCAGAAACTATAAGAGATAATGCAATTTGGCAACCGGCAATGTAATTAGCATGCCGAATATTACTTGGAATGTGAATTGGAACGAAATCGCCAATAGATAAGACCATTTTACAATTTGGGCCCAAGTTAGAAGCAGAGCCTAAGGTGTAAATTATCGATAGTCCATATCTCGGAAACTATAAGAGATAATGCAATTTGGCAACCGGCAATGTAATTAGCATGCCGAATATTACTTGGAATGTGAATTGGAACGAAATCGGCAATAGATAAGACCATTTTACAATTTGGGCCCGAGTTAGAAGCAGAGCCTAAGGTGTAAATTATCCATAGTCCATATCTCGGAAACTATAAGAGATAATGTAATTAGCAACTGGCAATGAAATTAGCATGCCGAATATTACTTGGAATGTGAATTGGAACGAAATCGCCAATAGATAAGACCATTTTACAATTTGGGCCCAAGTTAGAAGCAGAGCCTAAGGTGTAAATTATCGATAGTCCATATCTCGGAAACTATAAGAGATAATGCAATTTGGCAACCGGCAATGTAATTAGCATGCCGAATACTACTTGGAATGTGAATTGGAACGAAATCGCCAATAGATAAGACCATTTTACAGTTTGGGCCCAAGTTAGAAGCAGAGCCTAAGGTTAAAAATAATCGATAGTCCATATCTCGGAAACTATAAGAGATAATGCAATTTGGGAACCGGCAATGTAATTAGCATGCCGAATATTACTTGGAATGTGAATTGGAACGAAATCGCCAATAGATAAGACCATTTTACAATTTGGGCCCAAGTTAGAAGCAGAGCCTAAGGTGTAAATTATCGATAGTCCATATCTCGGAAACTATAAGAGATAATGCAACTTGGCCACCAGCAATGTAATTAGCATGCCGAATATTACTTGGAATGTGAATTGGAACGAAATCGCCAATAGAGAAGACCATTTTACAATTTGGGCCCAAGTTAGAAGCAGAGCCTAAGGTGTAAATTATCGATAGTCCATATCTCGGAAACTATAAGAGATAATGCAATTTGGCAACCGGCAATGTAATTAGCATGCCGAATATTACTTGGAATGTGAATTGGAACGAAATCGCCAATAGATAAGACCATTTTACAATTTGGGCCCAAGTTAGAAGCAGAGCCTAAGGTGTAAATTATCGATAGTCCATATCTCGGAAACTATAAGAGATAATGCAATTTGGCAACCGGCAATGTAATTAGCATGCCGAATATTACTTGGAATGTGAATTGGAACGAAATCGCCAATAGATAAGGCGATTTTACAATTTGGGCCCAAGTTAGAAGCAGAGCTTAAGGTGTAAATTATCGATAGTCCATATCTCGGAAACTACAAGAGATAATTCAATTTGGCCACCGGCAATGTAATTAGCATGCCGAATATTACTTGGAATGTGAATTGGAACGAAATCGCCAATAGATAAGACCATTTTACAATTTGGGCCCAAGTTAGAAGCAGAGCCTAAGGTGTAAATTATCGATAGTCCATATCTCGGAAACTATAAGAGATAATGCAATTTGGCAAACGGCAATGTAATTAGCATGCCGAATATTACTTGGAATGTGAATTGGAACGAAATCGCCAATAGATAAGACCATTTTACAGTTTGGGCCCAAGTTAGAAGCAGAGCTTAAGGTTAAAAATAATCGATAGTCCATATCTCGGAAACTATAAGAGATAATGCAATTTGGGAACCGGCAATGTAATTAGCATGCCGAATATTACTTGGAATGTGAATTGGAACGAAATCGCCAATAGATAAGACCATTTTACAATTTGGGCCCAAGTTAGAAGCAGAGCCTAAGGTGTAAATTATCGATAGTCCATATCTCGGAAACTATAAGAGATAATGCAACTTGGCCAGCGGCAATGTAATTAGCATGCCGAATACTACTTGGAATGTGAATTGGAACGAAATCGCCAATAGATAAGACCATTTTACAATTTGGGCCCAAGTTAGAAGCAGAGCCTAAGGTGTAAATTATCGATAGTCGATATCTCGGAAACTATAAAAGATAATGCAATTTGGCAACCGGCAATGTAATTAGCATGCCGAATATTACTTGGAATGTGAATTGGAACGAAATCGCCAATAGATAAGACCATTTTACAATTTGGGCCCAAGTTAGAAGCAGAGCCTAAGGTGTAAATTATCGATAGTCCATATCTCGGAAACTATAAGATAAAATGCAATTTGGCAACCGGCAATGTAATTAGCATGCCGAATACTACTTGGAATGTGAATTGGAACGAAATCGCCAATAGATAAGACCATTTTACAATTTGGGCCCAAGTTAGAAGCAGAGCCTAAGGTGTAAATTATCGATAGTCCATATCTCAGAAACTATAAGAGATAATGCAATTTGGCAACCGGCAATGTAATTAGCATGCCGAATATTACTTGGAATGTGAATTGGAACGAAATCGCCAATAGATAAGACCATTTTACAATTTGGGCCCAAGTTAGAAGCAGAGCCTAAGGTGTAAATTATCGATAGTCCATATCTCGGAAACTATAAGAGATAATGCAATTTGGCAACCGGCAATGTAATTAGCATGCCGAATATTACTTGGAATGTGAATTGGAACGAAATCGGCAATAGATAAGACCATTTTACAATTTGGGCCCGAGTTAGAAGCAGAGCCTGAGGTGTAAATTATCCATAGTCCATATCTCGGAAATTATAAGAGATAATGTAATTTAGCAACCGGCAATGAAATTAGCATGCCGAATATTACTTGGAATGTGAATTGGAACGAAATCGCCAATAGATAAGACCATTTTACAATTTGGGCCCAAGTTAGAAGCAGAGCCTAAGGTGTAAATTATCGATAGTCCATATCTCGGAAACTATAAGAGATAATGCAATTTGGCAACCGGCAATGTAATTAGCATGCCGAATACTACTTGGAATGTGAATTGGAACGAAATCGCCAATAGATAAGACCATTTTACAGTTTGGGCCCAAGTTAGAAGCAGAGCCTAAGGTTAAAAATAATCGATAGTCCATATCTCGGAAACTATAAGAGATAATGCAATTTGGGAACCGGCAATGTAATTAGCATGCCGAATATTACTTGGAATGTGAATTGGAACGAAATCGCCAATAGATAAGACCATTTTACAATTTGGGCCCAAGTTAGAAGCAGAGCCTAAGGTGTAAATTATCGATAGTCCATATCTCGGAAACTATAAGAGATAATGCAACTTGGCAACCGGCAATGTAATTAGCATGCCGAATATTACTTGGAATGTGAATTGGAACGAAATCGCCAATAGAGAAGACCATTTTACAATTTGGGCCCAAGTTAGAAGCAGAGCCTAAGGTGTAAATTATCGATAGTCCATATCTCGGAAACTATAAGAGATAATGCAATTTGGCAACCGGCAATGTAATTAGCATGCCGAATATTACTTGGAATGTGAATTGGAACGAAATCGCCAATAGATAAGACCATTTTACAATTTGGGCCCAAGTTAGAAGCAGAGCCTAAGATGTAAATTATCGATAGTCCATATCTCGGAAACTATAAGAGATAATGCAATTTGGCAACCGGCAATGTAATTAGCATGCCGAATATTACTTGGAATGTGAATTGGAACGAAATCGCCAATAGGTAAGACCATTTTACAATTTGGGCCCAAGTTAGTAGCAGAGCCTAAGGTGTAAATTATCGATAGTCCATATCTCGGAAACTATAAGAGATAATGCAATTTGGCCACCGGCAATGTAATTAGCATGCCGAATATTACTTGGAATGTGAATTGGAACGAAATCGCCAATAGATAAGGCCATTTTACAATTTGGGCCCAAGTTAGAAGCAGAGCCTAAGGTGTAAATTATCGATAGTCCATATCTCGGACACTATAAGAGATAATGCAATTTGGCAACCGGCAATGTAATTAGCATGCCGAATATTACTTGGAATGTGAATTGGAACGAAATCGCCAATAGATAAGACCATTTTACAATTTGGGCCCAAGTTAGAAGGAGAGCCTAAGGTGTAAATTATCGATAGTCCATATCTCGGAAACTATAAGAGATAATGCAATTTCGCAACCGGCAATGTAATTAGCATGCCGAATATTACTTGGAATGTGAATTGGGACGAAATCGCCAATAGATAAGACCATTTTACAATTTGGGCCCAAGTTAGAAGCAGAGCCTAAGATGTAAATTATCGATAGTCCATATCTCGGAAACTATAAGAGATAATGCAATTTGGCAACCGGCAATGTAATTAGCATGCCGAATATTACTTGGAATGTGAATTGGAACGAAATCGCCAATAGATAAGACCATTTTACAATTTGGGCCAAGTTAGAAGCAGAGCCTAAGGTGTAAATTATCGATAGTCCATATCTCGGAAACTATAAGAGATAATGCAATTTGGCAACCGGCAATGTAAATAGCATGCCGAATACTACTTGGAATGTGAATTGGAACGAAATCGCCAATAGATAAGACCATTTTACAGTTTGGGCCCAAGTTAGAAGCAGAGCCTAAGGTTAAAAATAATCGATAGTCCATATCTCGGAAACTATAAGAGATAATGCAATTTGGGAACCGGCAATGTAATTAGTATGCCGAATATAACTTGGAATGTGAATTGGAACGAAATCGCCAATAGATAAGACCATTTTACAATTTGGGCCCAAGTTAGAAGCAGAGCCTAAGGTGTAAATTATCGATAGTCCATATTTCGGAAACTATAGGAGATAATTCAATTTGCAACCGGCAATGTAATTAGCATGCCGAATATTACTTGGAATGTGAATTGGAACGAAATCGCCAATAGATAAGACCATTTTACAATTTGGGCCCAAGTTAGAAGCAGAGCCTAAGGTGTAAATTATCGATAGTCCATATCTCGGAAACTATAAGAGATAATGCAATTTGGCAACCGGCAATGTAATTAGCATGCCGAATATTACTTGGAATGTGAATTGGAACGAAATCGCCAATAGATGAGACGATTTTACAATTTGGGCCCAAGTTAGAAGCAGAGCCTAAGGTGTAAATTATCGATAGTCCATATCTCGGAAACTATAAGAGATAATGCAATTTCGCAACCGGCAATTTAATTAACATGCCGAATATTACTTGGAATGTGAATTGGAACGAAATCGCCAATAGATAAGACCATTTTACAATTTGGGCCCGAGTTAGAAGCAGAGCCTGAGGTGTAAATTATCCATAGTCCATATCTCGGAAATTATAAGAGATAATGTAATTTAGCAACCGGCAATGAAATTAGCATGCCGAATATTACTTGGAATGTGAATTGGAACGAAATCGCCAATAGATAAGACCATTTTACAATTTGGGCCCAAGTTAGAAGCAGAGCCTAAGGTGTAAATTATCGATAGTCCATATCTCGGAAACTATAAGAGATAATGCAATTTGGCAACCGGCAATGTAATTAGCATGCCGAATACTACTTGGAATGTGAATTGGAACGAAATCGCCAATAGATAAGACCATTTTACAGTTTGGGCCCAAGTTAGAAGCAGAGCCTAAGGTTAAAAATAATCGATAGTCCATATCTCGGAAACTATAAGAGATAATGCAATTTGGGAACCGGCAATGTAATTAGCATGCCGAATATTACTTGGAATGTGAATTGGAACGAAATCGCCAATAGATAAGACCATTTTACAATTTGGGCCCAAGTTAGAAGCAGAGCCTAAGGTGTAAATTATCGATAGTCCATATCTCGGAAACTATAAGAGATAATGCAACTTGGCAACCGGCAATGTAATTAGCATGCCGAATATTACTTGGAATGTGAATTGGAACGAAATCGCCAATAGAGAAGACCATTTTACAATTTGGGCCCAAGTTAGAAGCAGAGCCTAAGGTGTAAATTATCGATAGTCCATATCTCGGAAACTATAAGAGATAATGCAATTTGGCAACCGGCAATGTAATTAGCATGCCGAATATTACTTGGAATGTGAATTGGAACGAAATCGCCAATAGATAAGACCATTTTACAATTTGGGCCCAAGTTAGAAGCAGAGCCTAAGATGTAAATTATCGATAGTCCATATCTCGGAAACTATAAGAGATAATGCAATTTGGCAACCGGCAATGTAATTAGCATGCCGAATATTACTTGGAATGTGAATTGGAACGAAATCGCCAATAGGTAAGACCATTTTACAATTTGGGCCCAAGTTAGTAGCAGAGCCTAAGGTGTAAATTATCGATAGTCCATATCTCGGAAACTATAAGAGATAATGCAATTTGGCCACCGGCAATGTAATTAGCATGCCGAATATTACTTGGAATGTGAATTGGAACGAAATCGCCAATAGATAAGGCCATTTTACAATTTGGGCCCAAGTTAGAAGCAGAGCCTAAGGTGTAAATTATCGATAGTCCATATCTCGGACACTATAAGAGATAATGCAATTTGGCAACCGGCAATGTAATTAGCATGCCGAATATTACTTGGAATGTGAATTGGAACGAAATCGCCAATAGATAAGACCATTTTACAATTTGGGCCCAAGTTAGAAGGAGAGCCTAAGGTGTAAATTATCGATAGTCCATATCTCGGAAACTATAAGAGATAATGCAATTTCGCAACCGGCAATGTAATTAGCATGCCGAATATTACTTGGAATGTGAATTGGGACGAAATCGCCAATAGATAAGACCATTTTACAATTTGGGCCCAAGTTAGAAGCAGAGCCTAAGATGTAAATTTTCGATAGTCCATATCTCGGAAACTATAAGAGATAATGCAATTTGGCAACCGGCAATGTAATTAGCATGCCGAATATTACTTGGAATGTGAATTGGAACGAAATCGCCAATAGATAAGACCATTTTACAATTTGGGCCAAGTTAGAAGCAGAGCCTAAGGTGTAAATTATCGATAGTCCATATCTCGGAAACTATAAGAGATAATGCAATTTGGCAACCGGCAATGTAAATAGCATGCCGAATACTACTTGGAATGTGAATTGGAACGAAATCGCCAATAGATAAGACCATTTTACAGTTTGGGCCCAAGTTAGAAGCAGAGCCTAAGGTTAAAAATAATCGATAGTCCATATCTCGGAAACTATAAGAGATAATGCAATTTGGGAACCGGCAATGTAATTAGTATGCCGAATATAACTTGGAATGTGAATTGGAACGAAATCGCCAATAGATAAGACCATTTTACAATTTGGGCCCAAGTTAGAAGCAGAGCCTAAGGTGTAAATTATCGATAGTCCATATTTCGGAAACTATAGGAGATAATTCAATTTGGCAACCGGCAATGTAATTAGCATGCCGAATATTACTTGGAATGTGAATTGGAACGAAATCGCCAATAGATAAGACCATTTTACAATTTGGGCCCAAGTTAGAAGCAGAGCCTAAGGTGTAAATTATCGATAGTCCATATCTCGGAAACTATAAGAGATAATGCAATTTGGCAACCGGCAATGTAATTAGCATGCCGAATATTACTTGGAATGTGAATTGGAACGAAATCGCCAATAGATGAGACGATTTTACAATTTGGGCCCAAGTTAGAAGCAGAGCCTAAGGTGTAAATTATCGATAGTCCATATCTCGGAAACTATAAGAGATAATGCAATTTCGCAACCGGCAATTTAATTAACATGCCGAATATTACTTGGAATGTGAATTGGAACGAAATCGCCAATAGATAAGACCATTTTACAATTTGGGCCCAAGTTAGAAGCAGAGCCTAAGGTGTAAATTATCGATAGTCCATATCTCGGAAACTATAAGAGATAATGCAATTTGGCAACCGGCAATGTATTTACCATGCCGAATATTACTTGGAATGTGAATTGGAACGAAATCGCCAATAGATAAGACCATTTTACAATTTGGGCCCAAGTTAGAAGCAGAGCCTAAGGTGTAAATTATCGATAGTCCATATCTCGGAAACTATAAGAGATAATGCAATTTGGCAACCGGCAATGTAATTAGCATGCCGAATACTACTTGGAATGTGAATTGGAACGAAATCGCCAATAGATAAGACCATTTTACAATTTGGGCCAAGTTAGAAGCAGAGCCTGAGGTGTAAATAATCGAGAGTCCATATCTCGGAAACTGTAAGAGATAATTCAATTTGGCAACCGGCAATGTAATTAGCATGCCGAATATTACTTGGAATGTGAATTGGAACGAAATCGCCAATAGATAAGACCATTTTACAATTTGGGCCCAAGTTAGAAGCAGAGCCTAAGGTGTAAATTATCGATAGTCCATATCTCGGAAACTATAAGAGATAATGCAATTTGGCAACCGGCAATGTAATTAGCATGCCGAATATTACTTGGAATGTGAATTGGAACGAAATCGCCAATAGATAAGACCATTTTACAATTTGGGCCCAAGTTAGAAGCAGAGCCTAAGATGTAAATAATCGATAGTCCATATCTCGGAAATTATAAGAGATAATGCAATTTGGCAACCGGCAATGTAATTAGCATACCGAATATTACTTGGAATGTGAATTGGAACGAAATCGCCAATAGATAAGACCATTTTACAATTTGGGCCCAAGTTAGAAGCAGAGCCTAAGGTGTAAATTATCGATAGTCCATATCTCGGAAACTATAAGAGATAATGCAATTTGGCAACCGGCAATGTAATTAGCATGCCGAATATTACTTGGAATGTGAATTGGAACGAAATCGCCAATAGATAAGGCCATTTTACAATTTGGGCCCAAGTTAGAAGCAGAGCCTAAGGTATAAATTATCGATAGTCCATATCTCGGAAACTATAAGAGATAATGCAATTTGGCAACCGGCAATGTAATTAGCATGCCGAATATTACTTGGAATGTGAATTGGAATGAAATCGCCAATAGATAAGATCATTTTACAATTTGGGCCCAAGTTAGAAGCAGAGCCTAAGGTGTAAATTATCGATAGTCCATATCTCGGAAACTATAAGAGATAATGCAATTTGGCAACCGGCAATGTAATTAGCATGCCGAATATTACTTGGAATGTGAATTGGAACGAAATCGGCAATAGATAAGACCATTTTACAATTTGGGCCCAAGTTAGAAGCAGAGCCTAAGGTGTAAATTAACGATAGTCCATATCTCGGAAACTATAAGAGATAATGCAATTTGGCAACCGGCAATGTAATTAACATGCCGAATATTACTTGGAATGTGAATTGGAACGAAATCGCCAATAGATAAGACGATTTTACAATTTGGGCCAAGTTAGAAGCAGAGCCTAAGGTGTAAATTATCGATAGTCCATATCTCGGAAACTATAAGAGATAATGCAATTTGGCAACCGGCAATGTAATTAGCATGCCGAATATTACTTGGAATGTGAATTGGAACGAAATCGCCAATAGATAAGACCATTTTACAATTTGGGCCCAAGTTAGAAGCAGAGCCTAAGGTGTAAATTATCGATAGTCCATATCTCGGAAACTATAAGAGATAATGCAATTTGGCAACCGGCAATGTAATTAGCATGCCGAATATTACTTGGAATGTGAATTGGAACGAAATCGCCAATAGATAAGACCATTTTACAATTTGGGCCCAAGTTAGAAGCAGAGCCTAAGGTGTAAATTATCGATAGTCCATATCTCGGAAACTATAAGAGATAATGCAATTTGGCAACCGGCAATGTAATTAGCATGCCGAATATTACTTGGAATGTGAATTGGAACGAAATCGCCAATAGATAAGACCATTTTACAATTTGGGCCCAAGTTAGAAGCAGAGCCTAAGGTGTAAATTATCGATAGTCCATATCTCGGAAACTATAAGAGATAATGCAATTTGGCAACCGGCAATGTAATTAGCATGCCGAATATTACTTGGAATGTGAATTGGAACGAAATCGCCAATAGATGAGACGATTTTACAATTTGGGCCCAAGTTAGAAGCAGAGCCTAAGGTGTAAATTATCGATAGTCCATATCTGGGAAACTATAAGAGATAATGCAATTTCGCAACCGGCAATTTAATTAACATGCCGAATATTACTTGGAATGTGAATTGGAACGAAATCGCCAATAGATAAGACCATTTTACAATTTGGGCCCAAGTTAGAAGCAGAGCCTAAGGTGTAAATTATCGATAGTCCATATCTCGGAAACTATAAGAGATAATGCAATTTGGCAACCGGCAATGTATTTAGCATGCCGAATATTACTTGGAATGTGAATTGGAACGAAATCGCCAATAGATAAGACCATTTTACAATTTGGGCCCAAGTTAGAAGCAGAGCCTAAGGTGTAAATTATCGATAGTCCATATCTCGGAAACTATAAGAGATAATGCAATTTGGCAACCGGCAATGTAATTAGCATGCCGAATACTACTTGGAATGTGAATTGGAACGAAATCGCCAATAGATAAGACCATTTTACAATTTGGGCCCAAGTTAGAAGCAGAGCCTGAGGTGTAAATAATCGAGAGTCCATATCTCGGAAACTATAAGAGATAATTCAATTTGGCAACCGGCAATGTAATTAGCATGCCGAATATTACTTGGAATGTGAATTGGAACGAAATCGCCAATAGATAAGGCCATTTTACAATTTGGGCCCAAGTTAGAAGCAGAGCCTAAGGTGTAAATTATCGATAGTCCATATCTCGGAAACTATAAGAGATAATGCAATTTGGCAACCGGCAATGTAATTAGCATGCCGAATATTACTTGGAATGTGAATTGGAACGAAATCGCCAATAGATAAGACCATTTTACAATTTGGGCCCAAGTTAGAAGCAGAGCCTAAGATGTAAATAATCGATAGTCCATATCTCGGAAATTATAAGAGATAATGCAATTTGGCAACAGGCAATGTAATTAGCATACCGAATATTACTTGGAATGTGAATTGGAACGAAATCGCCAATAGATAAGACCATTTTACAATTTGGGCCCAAGTTAGAAGCAGAGCCTAAGGTGTAAATTATCGATAGTCCATATCTCGGAAACTATAAGAGATAATGCAATTTGGCAACCGGCAATGTAATTAGCATGCCGAATATTACTTGGAATGTGAATTGGAACGAAATCGCCAATAGATAAGGCCATTTTACAATTTGGGCCCAAGTTAGAAGCAGAGCCTAAGGTATAAATTATCGATAGTCCATATCTCGGAAACTATAAGAGATAATGCAATTTGGCAACCGGCAATGTAATTAGCATGCCGAATATTACTTGGAATGTGAATTGGAATGAAATCGCCAATAGATAAGATCATTTTACAATTTGGGCCCAAGTTAGAAGCAGAGCCTAAGGTGTAAATTATCGATAGTCCATATCTCGGAAACTATAAGAGATAATGCAATTTTGGCAACCGGCAATGTAATTAGCATGCCGAATATTACTTGGAATGTGAATTGGAACGAAATCGGCAATAGATAAGACCATTTTACAATTTGGGCCCAAGTTAGAAGCAGAGCCTAAGGTGTAAATTATCGATAGTCCATATCTCGGAAACTATAAGAGATAATGCAATTTGGCAACCGGCAATGTAATTAGCATGCCGAATATTACTTGGAATGTGAATTGGAACGAAATCGCCAATAGATAAGACGATTTTACAATTTGGGCCCAGGTTAGAAGCAGAGCCTAAGGTGTAAATTATCGATAGTCCATATCTCGGAAACTATAAGAGATAATGCAATTTGGCAACCGGCAATGTAATTAGCATGCCGAATATTACTTGGAATGTGAATTGGAACGAAATCGCCAATAGAGAAGACCATTTTACAATTTGGGCCCAAGTTGGAAGCAGAGCCTAAGGTGTAAATTATCGATAGTCCATCGATCGATGGACGAATCTCGGAAACTATAAGAGATAATGCAATTTCGCAACCGGCAATGTAGTTAGCATGCCGAATATTACTTGGAATGTGAATTGGGACGAAATCGCCAATAGATAAGACCATTTTACAATTTGGGCCCAAGTTAGAAGCAGAGCCTAAGGTGTAAATTATCGATAGTCCATATCTCGGAAACTATAAGAGATAATTCAATTTGGCAACCAGCAATGTAATTAGCATGCCGGATATTACTTGGAATGTGAATTGGAACGAAATCGCCAATAGATAAGACCATTTTACAATTTGGGCCCAAGTTAGAAGCAGAGCCTAAGGTGTAAATTATCGATAGTCCATATCTCGGAAACTATAAGAGATAATGCAATTTGGCAACCGGCAATGTAATTAGCATGCCGAATATTACTCGGAATGTGAATTGGAACGAAATCGCCAATAGATAAGGCGATTTTACAATTTGGGCCAAGTTAGAAGCAGAGCCTAAGGTGTAAATTATCGATAGTCCATATCTCGGAAACTATAAGAGATAATGCAATTTGGCAACCGGCAATGTAATTAGCATGCCGAATATTACTTGGAATGTGAATTGGAACGAAATCGCCAATAGATAAGACCATTTTACAATTTGGGCCCAAGTTAGAAGCAGAGCCTAAGGTGTAAATTATCGATAGTCGATATCTCGGAAACTATAAGATATAATGCAATTTGGCAACCGGCAATGTAATTAGCATGCCGAATATTACTTGGAATGTGAATTGGAATGAAATCGCCAATAGATAAGACCATTTTACAATTTGGGCCCAAGTTAGAAGCAGAGCCTAAGGTGTAAATTATCGATAGTCCATATTTCGGAAACTATAAGAGATAATGCAATTTGGCAACCGGCAATGTAATTAGCATGCCGAATATTACTTGGAATGTGAATTGGAACGAAATCGGCAATAGATAAGACCATTTTACAATTTGGGCCCAAGTTAGAAACAGAGCCTGAGGTGTAAATTATCGATAGTCCATATCTCGGAAACTATAAGATATAATGCAATTTGGCAACCGGCAATGTAATTAGCATGCCGAATATTACTTGGAATGTGAATTGGAACGAAATCGCCAATAGATAAGACCATTTTACAATTTGGGCCCTAGTTAGAAGCAGAGCCTAAGGTGTAAATTATCGATAGTCCATATCTCGGAAACTATAAGAGATAATGCAATTTCGCAACCGCAATGTAATTATCATGCCGAATATTACTTGGAATGTGAATTGGAACGAAATCGGCAATATATAAGACCATTTTACAATTTGGGCCCAAGTTAGAAGCAGAGCCTAAGGTGTAAATTATCGATAGTCCATATCTCGGAAACTATAAGAGATAATGCAATTTGGCAACCGGCAATGTAATTAGCATGCCGAATATTACTTGGAATGTGAATTGGAACGAAATCGCCAATAGATAAGACCATTTTACAATTTGGGCCCAAGTTAGAAGCAGAGCCTAAGGTGTAAATTATCGATAGTCCATATCTCGGAAACTATAAGAGATAATGCAATTTGGCAACCGGCAATGTAATTAGCATGCCGAATACTGCTTGGAATGTGAATTGGAAGGAAATCGCCAATAGATAAGACCATTTTACAATTTGGGCCCAAGTTAGAAGCAGAGCCTGAGGTGTAAATTATCGATAGTCCATATCTCGGAAACTATAAGAGATAATGCAATTTGGCAACCGGCAATGTAATTAGCATGCCGAATATTACTTGGAATGTGAATTGCAACGAAATCGCCAATAGATAAGACCATTTTACAATTTGGGCCCAAGTTAGAAGCAGAGCCTAAGGTGTAAATTATGGATAGTTCATATCTCGGAAACTATAAGCGATAATGCAATTTGGCAACCGGCAATGTAATTAGCATGCCGAATATTACTTGGAATGTGAATTGGAACGAAATCGCCAATAGATAAGACCATTTTACAATTTGGGCCCAAGTTAGAAGCAGAGCCTAAGATGTAAATAATCGATAGTCCATATCTCAGAAACTATAAGAGATAATGCAATTTGGCAACCGGCAATGTAATTAGCATGCCGAATATTACTTGGAATGTGAATTGGAACGAAATCGCCAATAGATAAGACCATTTTACAATTTGGGCCCAAGTTAGAAGCAGAGCCTAAGGTGTAAATTATCGATAGTCCATATCTCGGAAACTATAAGAGATAATGCAATTTGGCAACCGGCAATGTAATTAGCATGCCGAATATTACTTGGAATGTGAATTGGAACGAAATCGCCAATAGATAAGACCATTTTACAATTTGGGCCCAAGTTAGAAGCAGAGCCTAAGGTGTAAATTATCGATAGTCCATATCTCGGAAACTATAAGAGATAATGCAATTTGGCAACCGGCAATGTAATTAGCATGCCGAATATTACTTGGAATGTGAATTGGAACGAAATCGCCAATAGATAAGACCATTTTACAATTTGGGCCCAAGTTAGAAGCAGAGCCTAAGGTGTAAATTATCGATAGTCCATATCTCGGAAACTATAAGAGATAATGCAATTTGGCAACCGGCAATGTAATTAGCATGCCGAATATTACTTGGAATGTGAATTGGAACGAAATCGCCAATAGATAAGACCATTTTACAATTTGGGCCCAAGTTAGAAGCAGAGCCTAAGGTGTAAATTATCGATAGTCCATATCTCGGAAACTATAAGAGATAATGCAATTTGGCAACCGGCAATGTAATTAGCATGCCGAATATTACTTGGGATTTGAATTGGAACGAAATCGCCAATAGATAAGACGATTTTACAATTTGGGCCAAGTTAGAAGCAGAGCCTAAGGTGTAAATTATCGATAGTCCATATCTCGGAAACTATAAGAGATAATGCAATTTGGCAACCGGCAATGTAATTAGCATGCCGAATATTACTTGGAATGTGAATTGGAACGAAATCGCCAATAGATAAGACCATTTTACAATTTGGGCCCAAGTTAGAAGCAGAGCCTAAGGTGTAAATTATCGAT